>NC_073694.1:102551511-102612260 GCF_029784165.1 Wyeomyia smithii
TAGCGCGCGCGCGATGGTCGAGCATCGTCATCGTACCGCTGTAGCCGGCTCGTAGAGTACGGCTTTAGCCTTTCGTGGTGGATCGTAACCCGCGGGCCAGAACAATTTACGTTTGTTTTATTTTTTTTAATTTTTTTTTTTTTGTTCCCAACTACTGTTCATTAACCAGACGGAAAATGTGTTAATGTTTACCATCTCCAATACCCTGAGGCCGGTGTGTTTCCCATGCATTGAAAATCATTGTCGTTTACTGGAGAGATTGAAGCTCACAGTGCAAGGATACCATGTTTTATTTTTTCACGCCTACTACGCTGGAACACATTTTCCCTTCACCGGTACCCACCGCAAAGTTCTCAGCACTTTTGCTATTGCCGAAAAGAAGGCTATCGCTCACACAAAACTCATGCGGTCGGTTGGTCCGTGGTGTGCACATGAAGCCATTCCGTCGCAACAGTGCTCTTAACCATTTTTCGAACTTAGTGCAATTATGACTTTTTTCCACCTTACCACAGTTGACAACAACAACAACAAGAACTTTGCACGCTGTTGTGAGTGTTGCACAACGACTGTACAACAACGACAACCGCACACTTTTGTGCAGCACATCATTCGATCATTCGTTCAGTGTTGTGCTACCAGCACATATCATCACACCACAACAACACTCAACCGGCAACTGGCAACCGGCCAAACGGTTCATCATATGTCGCGCCTCATATATCTCTGTACCGCCCCTCTGTCTCTGTCTGTATATGCTTCCGTCCCTCCAGTTCGACATGCACATGAACCGACCGACCGACCGACCGACCGACCGACCGACCGACCGACCGACCGACCGACCGACCGACCGACCGCACGCTAGCTCGCCCGCCCGCACGCAAGCACGCACGCAGTCCCTCGCGCGCCCGTTTCGCGTTTCGCGTAAGTAAATGCAACTATCGGCGCACTTGTGGCGCGCTGCCACCACACGCACACAACACAGGTGATGTGACGTGACGCTTGCGCGCTCGCGGACGAGCAGGCAAACAACCACCACCGGCGCAGCGCAGTTGCAGGATGCTTGCGCAACCGTACACGCACAACACGCGCTCGCAACCTCCAAGCAAGGGTAGTCTGAGAGGATCGAAATGTACACCTCTCTGCAACTCGCAACTCCCAGCCTGTAAACCTATCGTTTGTAGGAGGTCTCAGGTATCGAAATCATATATTGATGCTTAGCAGCGCCACCGACGTTCCAGTATCTCAGACACTAGATAGATTCATCATGGCGAATCAAATCGGGACGAAGACAAAATAGCATTCGCCTCGAATCGTTCACTGAATAGTTACATACCAGAATTTCTGAGCTTGTTTATACATTCGCTGGTGCTATGAGACAATATGTATGAGTTAGGCCGAAAACATGGAGACACGTCCTGCGCTGCGGAGACGGTTCGCCTTGCCGTGCGTTAGCTGTACATTAACCTGCGGCAGGGCTCTACTTAGGGCTGTACATTAGCCTACGGCGCTATCACGGTCTTGAAGCGTTGGCTTTATTCGCCTCTGCAAATACTACTAGACAAGCAGGACAAACTTTTTTGTTCATACGGCCGGGATAAAAAAAGTTATTATTTTTGTATCTATGTCGTGAAGATTCAATAAAACAGCGAGCATAGTTACTTAAGAAAACAATTAATGTTGGAAATCATACAAAATTTAGTTAAATTTGTTATGATTGACGACAGGGAACATATTGTTCATATTTTTTTCGGTTTTTGAAGATGCATGGCAGCGCCGTGTTAGTTGTTTTGTAAATTAATACTAATCATTTGCTCAATTTGCGAGGTCTGTCTCATTTATCTGGCATTTTTAAAAATATTCCAATCCGAATAACCAAATATTTAAAATAACCGAACAGATAGTTTGCTTACAATTAATTCTTGTACTCGGTAAATATGGTTACATAAAAATTTAAAAATTATTTTTTAATCGATGTTTGCAATATAAATAAATAAATTGTAGCTTTAATTTATTTATCTTGGAGATGAAAAAACGACTTTGCAACCAACAGATTTTATTTAAAAGGTAAAGGGCTTTCTTCGAAGTGTTCTCATTGGTCAGAGGTGGTTTTTCATAGTTTTATTTTTGGGGTGAAAAATGCGATACAGAGAAATATTTTTTTGCATTCGCTTAAAGATAGGTTTGGACATAGGAAAATGAATATTGATTAAGAAAAACGCAAAGTGGCATATTTAAACAATCTTGTGTGCTGGATTGGCGTGCATAAATACACTTAGGTCGCTTTTTACGCGTTTTTGTACGCGGCTTTTTTTTACGCGAATTCCGGAATTTACGCGGTTATTTTACGCGGCACGTATCCCCCGCGTAAAAAGCGACTTTGGTGTATAGCAAAATTACTTAAGTTATTTACACAAATTTACGTTTGTTGCAAAGATAATTAAAGTACATATTAATTTTATCACAGTTGAGAAAAAAATATTTCAACGTTCAATACTTTCACTGCTAACAAGTAGCGAACAGACAATTGAATTGCATTATTACGAATTTGTGAATATGTCCGCAATTTTGTATGTTTCTTCTGTCGATATTTTTGACGTAGAATACGTCTTACGGCAACAACTACTGGGACCCAATTTCAATACAGGGATCCAATTTCAAAACCGAAAACATTGAGAGCGTCACAAAAAATGTCCAATTTCAAACGTTTTAAACACAGTCAGTTTTTAACCGATTTCTGTCATTTTTGCAGCAATCGATTAGAAAATCATTTAGGCACCCGTCCAAATGCAGAAAATTGTAATCTGATTGTTCAAACTATTGTAATATTGAAAATTGTTGAACATTGTCGAAACGCAAATGTCGACTTTTGATTGGTCGCTTACTGCCTTTCCCTAAAAACGACGACAGAATACCTAGTTAGCCGGGAATGCACTCTTTGGGTTGTATAAGAGACTGTTTCTCCTCAAGCTAATAGCAGCAGCGGACATCAACACCAATGGCAGTAGGCGAAGTGGATCAGCAGCAGGCAACAGCTTTGGTGGTAGTGGTTAGCTGCAGTTCCTACCTCTTTCAGTTCGGCTTTTGAATGCAACCTGAAACTGGAAGACACGCACCTCCAGGTGGTTTGAGAAGCCACCATCACCCAGCGTATGTATATATAAAGTGTGTGCACATAACGTGTGTGAATATCTGTAGCGTGTGTCCCTAATATATGAGGTGTGTGGCGTGTGTGGCTTGCTATATAGCGTGTGTGGCTAGCTGTATAGCGTGTGTGTTTCTTTATAGCGTGTATGCATGTCTGTAGCGCGTGTGTGCATGTGTGGCTTGCTATATAGCGTGTGTCGCTAGCAGTATAGCGATTGAAATTTTTATATATAATTTATAATAAATCACCTCATGTAGAATTTAATTATCACTGTAAATCATTAAAAAACTAAATTAAAAATTCGCCATGTTGAAAAAAAAATATTCAGTTGTCAATAATGAATAAATGGCATTGACAAACGCAATTAACTTCAAAGTTTATCTGGAGAATTTCTGAGCTAGTGAGCCTGAATCACATAATTTTTCGCGCAAGTCTCACTATTTGCAGCAATCAGTTATAAAATTATCTACGCTATCGTAAAATGCAGAAAATTGTTATTTGAACTGTTATATTATAGATGAGGAATGCACTATTTGCCCTTGTCTATAGCCTCTTCGTAGCAACTGCTTAAATTAAGATATCTTAGTGCAACTCGATACAAAAGACAGCCTCAAAACAATTCAATTTCATTCTTGCTTTGGATACGGCAGCAAGTGAAACCGCGGTGCCGGCTACAGAGGTAAACGTCATCTGGAGCAAAGAGACTATTAATTCAACCACAATTATTCCCAAACCTATTCCAAGAAATAAATTCACATAAGACAGGCTGTCGTATTCTACGTTACCTCTGCGTTTCCTATAAACAACCTCTTCAACTATTTTCTTAACTCTAAAGTTACGTTTAAATAAATACAAAAGATTGTTTCTTTGTGTCGCTTGAAAACATCTCAAAAAATGTAGGAGGTTATATCCAAGACACGACCACATAACTGACGTAGAACTACGCACACTATTAACAAATGCATTGTTGTAAGTGTTTAATTAATGAGTCATAAAGTCTACTAATACTTGCTTTGTGTTGCCTCAACAGTGGTGGAATAAAGACACTGAAAATACGAGCTGTAAACGCTGTTTTTATGCAATGCAATTTTTATGCTGCCTCAGTAGTGGGGCAATAACGGCAGTCTGACGACACACGATGAGAAGTGAGAAGAACCGCGCTACTCCTGAGACATGGTGACCAACCACAAGGGTTTCATTTAAATGCAGCCACAGGCGCAACCCACGGTTATCCGCTGTTACTGCTGAGTGCTGATATCTGCTGCTACTGCTGTCAACGTTGTGGACGATCTAGCCAACTCACCTTCCGACTAATGAATGTAGCTGGTTTGACCAGAAACACTCTTTTATAGCCGAAGTTGCATCATGTTGCAACTGAGCAGCTGGAAAACGGTGAAATTCTGTTCATGTTGATTGATTGAATCGACTTCAATTTATTCCTGTAAAGTCGAATTAATCACCTCTGTTAAGACGTTCTAACAGAACAGGGCAGTTTGTTGTTCAAAATCGGTTATGCTGAACGCAGCCTTTGTGCTGCCCCAACAGTGGGGGTATTGGGTAAATAAATGAAGTAAATTTTTTTTATCGCGACAGAATTTGATTGCAAGGACCTAGCACAGGATGCTTGTGTTATTGCCAAAAAATTATTAACCTTCAATTACTTGTTTATTTGCCTTGAGAAAGGCATTTTGATGTTCAAAATCTGTAAAAGCTGTTTTCGAATTCAGTAAATAAAACGGCCGCGACAGATTGTATTTTCTTGGATTCAGCACAAAATGTGTTGTTGCCAAGATAAAGCAAAACTTTATTGCGGGAAGAAGGCCGAAGCCCATTACTGACATATCGAGACGTTTGGTGCTACCTTTCTACTGCTTAGATACGTGATGTGATTTGTTTACTGGCGCATCCCGCTGCTGCTACTTCCACAATACGCTACGATGCGGCCAACTAATTATACTGTTCTGTCTATCTTTTTAGTAAAAGGCATCAATCGACCAATCAGAGGACGTAATTTTCGTTTCAACAAGGCTTGACAATTTTGAATAGTTCAATAGTTCGCATGATCAATCAACACTTTTCTACATTTGGGTGGATGCGTGTATAATTTTCCAATCAATTGCTGCAAGAATTAAGGAAATAGGTTGAAAACAAACCGATTTGGAAGCATTTAAAAAGGGACATTTTCCGTCCCCTTTTCGTAAATAGTTTTCCTATTTACATCCCTATGTGGTAGGCTAAAGAAAAACGTAGTTCTACGTCAAAAAAAAATTAAAAGAAAACCCTTTCTCAAAAGGAACAATCTTTACTATTTATTTAAACGGAACAATTTGACATCCTCTACCGGTATCTTCTTGGTGACTGTTTCCGCATCCTGGCATAACAAGGGCCAACTAAAAAACCAACGGATCAAAGCAAATGTCTAAAGGCTCTAATACACTCTTTGACCAAGCGTCAAATATTTGTCACTTTTTGACAAATAAAAATTTGGCCAAAGATAATTGTTTGTCACTCTCCAATTTAAACATGGGGCAAACACGGGCAAACAACAACCATGATGTCAAATAAATTTGACTATAATGTCAGAAGGTCAAATATTTGACCATTGGACAAAGAGTGTAATACAGGCTTAAGGCCGTGGAAATACTGGAGCGGCCTGTGCTGTGAAGACGGCTCACCTTGCCGTGTGTTAATGTACAGCCCTAAGTAGAGCTGTACATTAACCTGCGGCAGAATGAGCCGCCTTCGCTACGCAGGCCGCGTCCACGGCCTAAGATTCAATCAGAAGCAACCTGCCGGACATGGTCATATATATTATATATATATATATATATATATATATATATATATATATATATATATATATATATATATATATATATATATATATATATATATATATATATATATATATATATATATATATATATATATATATATATATATATATATATATATATACATATATATATATATATATATATATATATATATATATATATATATATATATATATATATATATATATATATATATATATATATATATATATATATATATATATATATATATATATATATATATATGACCATGTCCGGCAGGTTGCTTCTGATTGAATCTTAGGCCGTGGACGCGGCCTGCGTAGCGAAGGCGGCTCATTCTGCCGCAGGTTAATGTACAGCTCTACTTAGGGCTGTACATTAACACACGGAAAGGTGAGCCGTCTTCACAGCACAGGCCGCTCCAGTTTTTCCACGACCTTAAGCCTGTATTACACTCTTTGTCCAATGGTCAAATATTTGACCTTCTGACATTATAGTCAAATTTATTTGACATCATGGTTGTTGTTTGCCCGTGTTTGCCCCATGTTTAAATTGGAGAGTGACAAACAATTATCTTTGGCAAAATTTTTATTTGTCAAAAAGTGACAAATATTTGACGCTTGGTCAAAGAGTGTATTAGAGCCTTTAGACATTTGCTTTGATCCGTTGGTTTTCTAGTTGGCCCTTGTTATGCCAGGATGCGGAAACAGTCACCAAGAAGATACCGGTAGAGGATGTCAAATTGTTCCGTTTAAATAAATAGTAAAGATTGTTCCTTTTGAGAAAGGGTTTTCTTTTAATTTTTTTTTGACGTAGAACTACGTTTTTCTTTAGCCTACCACATAGGGATGTAAATAGGAAAACTATTTACGAAAAGGGGACGGAAAATGTCCCTTTTTAAATGCTTCCAAATCGGTTTGTTTTCAACCTATTTCCTTAATTCTTGCAGCAATTGATTGGAAAATTATACACGCATCCACCCAAATGTAGAAAAGTGTTGATTGATCATGCGAACTATTGAACTATTCAAAATTGTCAAGCCTTGTTGAAACGAAAATTACGTCCTCTGATTGGTCGATTGATGCCTTTTACTAAAAAGATAGACAGAACAGTATAATTAGTTGGCCGCATCGTAGCGTATTGTGGAAGTAGCAGCAGCGGGATGCGCCAGTAAACAAATCACATCACGTATCTAAGCAGTAGAAAGGTAGCACCAAACGTCTCGATATGTCAGTAATGGGCTTCGGCCTTCTTCCCGCAATAAAGTTTTGCTTTATCTTGGCAACAACACATTTTGTGCTGAATCCAACAAAATACAATCTGTCGCGGCCGTTTTATTTACTGAATTCGAAAACAGCTTTTACAGATTTTGAACATCAAAATGCCTTTCTCAAGGCAAATAAACAAGTAATTGAAGGTTAATAATTTTTTGGCAATAACACAAGCATCCTGTGCTAGGTCCTTGCAATCAAATTCTGTCGCGATAAAAAAAATTTACTTCATTTATTTACCCAATACCCCCACTGTTGGGGCAGCACAAAGGCTGCGTTCAGCATAACCGATTTTGAACAACAAACTGCCCTGTTCTGTTAGAACGTCTTAACAGAGGTGATTAATTCGACTTTACAGGAATAAATTGAAGTCGATTCAATCAATCAACATGAACAGAATTTCACCGTTTTCCAGCTGCTCAGTTGCAACATGATGCAACTTCGGCTATAAAAGAGTGTTTCTGGTCAAACCAGCTACATTCATTAGTCGGAAGGTGAGTTGGCTAGATCGTCCACAACGTTGACAGCAGTAGCAGCAGATATCAGCACTCAGCAGTAACAGCGGATAACCGTGGGTTGCGCCTGTGGCTGCATTTAAATGAAACCCTTGTGGTTGGTCACCATGTCTCAGGAGTAGCGCGGTTCTTCTCACTTCTCATCGTGTGTCGTCAGACTGCCGTTATTGCCCCACTACTGAGGCAGCATAAAAATTGCATTGCATAAAAACAGCGTTTACAGCTCGTATTTTCAGTGTCTTTATTCCACCACTGTTGAGGCAACACAAAGCAAGTATTAGTAGACTTTATGACTCATTAATTAAACACTTACAACAATGCATTTGTTAATAGTGTGCGTAGTTCTACGTCAGTTATGTGGTCGTGTCTTGGATATAACCTCCTACATTTTTTGAGATGTTTTCAAGCGACACAAAGAAACAATCTTTTGTATTTATTTAAACGTAACTTTAGAGTTAAGAAAATAGTTGAAGAGGTTGTTTATAGGAAACGCAGAGGTAACGTAGAATACGACAGCCTGTCTTATGTGAATGTATTTCTTGGAATAGGTTTGGGAATAATTGTGGTTAAATTAATAGTCTCTTTGCTCCAGATGACGTTTACCTCTGTAGCCGGCACCGCGGTTTCACTTGCTGCCGTATCCAAAGCAAGAATGAAATTGAATTGTTTTGAGGCTGTCTTTTGTATCGAGTTGCACTAAGATATCTTAATTTAAGCAGTTGCTACGAAGAGGCTATAGACAAGGGCAAATAGTGCATTCCTCATCTATGATATAACAGTTCAAATAACAATTTTCTGCATTTTACGATAGCGTAGATAATTTTATAACTGATTGCTGCAAATAGTGAGACTTGCGCGAAAAATTATGTGATTCAGGCTCACTAGCTCAGAAATTCTCCAGATAAACTTTGAGGTTAATTGCGTTTGTCAATGCCATTTATTCATTATTGACAACTGAATATTTTTTTTTCAACATGGCGAATTTTTTATTTAGTTTTTTAATGATTTACAGTGATAATTAAATTCTATATGAGGTGATTTATTATAAATTATATATGAAAATTTAAATCGCTATACTGCTAGCGACACACGCTATATAGCAAGCCACACATGCACACACGCGCTACAGACATGCATACACGCTATAAAGAAACACACACGCTATACAGCTAGCCACACACGCTATATAGCAAGCCACACACGCCACACACCTCATATATTAGGGACACACGCTACAGATATTCACACACGTTATGTGCACACACCCTATATATACATACGCTGGGTGATGGTGGCTTCTCAAACCACCTGGAGGTGCGTGTCTTCCAGTTTCAGGTTGCATTCAAAAGCCGAACTGAAAGAGGTAGGAACTGCAGCTAACCACTACCACCAAAGCTGTTGCCTGCTGCTGATCCACTTCGCCTACTGCCATTGGTGTTGATGTCCGCTGCTGCTATTAGCTTGAGGAGAAACAGTCTCTTATACAACCCAAAGAGTGCATTCCCGGCTAACTAGGTATTCTGTCGTCGTTTTTAGGGAAAGGCAGTAAGCGACCAATCAAAAGTCGACATTTGCGTTTCGACAATGTTCAACAATTTCAATATTACAATAGTTTGAACAATCAGATTACAATTTTCTGCATTTGGACGGGTGCCTAAATGATTTTCTAATCGATTGCTGCAAAAATGACAGAAATCGGTTAAAAACTGACTGTGTTTAAAACGTTTGAAATTGGACATTTTTTGTGACGCTCTCAATGTTTTCGGTTTTGAAATTGGATCCCTGTATTGAAATTGGGTCCCAGTAGTTGTTGCCGTAAGACGTATTCTACGTCAAAAATATCGACAGAAGAAACATACAAAATTGCGGACATATTCACAAATTCGTAATAATGCAATTCAATTGTCTGTTCGCTACTTGTTAGCAGTGAAAGTATTGAACGTTGAAATATTTTTTTCTCAACTGTGATAAAATTAATATGTACTTTAATTATCTTTGCAACAAACGTAAATTTGTGTAAATAACTTAAGTAATTTTGCTATACACCAAAGTCGCTTTTTACGCGGGGGATACGTGCCGCGTAAAATAACCGCGTAAATTCCGGAATTCGCGTAAAAAAAAGCCGCGTACAAAAACGCGTAAAAAGCGACCTAAGTGTATTTATGCACGCCAATCCAGCACACAAGATTGTTTAAATATGCCACTTTGCGTTTTTCTTAATCAATATTCATTTTCCTATGTCCAAACCTATCTTTAAGCGAATGCAAAAAAATATTTCTCTGTATCGCATTTTTCACCCCAAAAATAAAACTATGAAAAACCACCTCTGACCAATGAGAACACTTCGAAGAAAGCCCTTTACCTTTTAAATAAAATCTGTTGGTTGCAAAGTCGTTTTTTCATCTCCAAGATAAATAAATTAAAGCTACAATTTATTTATTTATATTGCAAACATCGATTAAAAAATAATTTTTAAATTTTCATGTAACCATATTTACCGAGTACAAGAATTAATTGTAAGCAAACTATCTGTTCGGTTATTTTCTGTTCGGTTAGTATATATATATATATATATATATATATATATATATATATATATATATATATATATATATATATATATATATATATATATATATATATATATATATATATATATATATATATATATATATATATATATATATATATATATATATATATATACATATATACACATATATATATATATATATATATATATATATATATATATATATATAAATATATATATATATATATATATATATATATATATATATATATATATATATATATATATATATATATATATATATATACTGCCGTGTGCTGTCGTTTTTACGTAAGCGCCAAATTTTCAAATTTCATTTTTTTACGTATTACTTTAGTATAGGTAACCACCTTAAAGATGCATGTTGTCGTTTCCAACAATTTTGATAAATAACTGAGAAATATCAAAAATAAGAAGTGACGTTAGCGCCACTTTGCATAGAAGTCACGTTGAGTTACGGATACGATAGTGTATCATGCTTGTGGAGTGCATAATTTTATTTATATCCTTGCTGCTGACTACCGACCAGTACGCATGGCAAACTAGACTGTTCAGGCGTACCAACGTCACTTTCAGTGCAAAACGTTGAAATGGTTTTGCTCTTTTGCAAGAGAAGTGACGTTGGCATTAGAACTCAATGCATTTACATAAATAAACGTGTTAAAGTAAGTTCGTTCAGGGTCATCGTTTTTAATCATATTTACTCAGATTCTATCAGATCATATTGCGTATGAAGCGCTTCTGTTAATTTGCGAACGATTTCGATTAAATCGCTTCTGTAGCGATTTTGTGCTTCTGGCGCTTTCGTCAAAAACCTAGCCCACGGCAGTATAGGTTTCTTCCTCGGCAATTTTTATGTTTTGTTCGGATTCGCCCCGAAGCATCATTGCGATTGGTACTACCATTCACAGTGAATACTCATCGGAATTGAACTGAGTGATAAGGCTTCTGAAACGATGTATTCCCAATCGATCGCTCAATATCCCTTCGGATGACTTGAGTAAATCGTAGCCAATACGAGTCAACACCAGGACCGGCGTCAGATTGTTTTCCCGAGTGGGTAGTGAGGAATAGGGAAGGTTCAAAAGTGGCCTTCAAGTGGTTAACCGGAACAATCACCATGACGGACGAAAACATGCGTGTAGGCATGTTTTTGAGTTCTTTCTTCCTTTTGTTTATCAATTTTCGCGTCAAAATTATTGGAGTAGATCTTACGCTTCAGTTTAGCTCAAAAACTCTCGATGGGGCCAGCTAGAGGACGCTCCTTCTCCTCCAATGATTGCTTCGAGTAGTGGGCCAACGGTAAATCCAGCCAGTATACGGCGTTTTCGCCCTTATGGTATTTCTTGATGACGCAACTTTCGGCAGGCACTTCTTCTTATAAATTTCCCCTTTCACGGCCAGTCCAAAGAGAAAAAAGAGTGGCACCTTCTTGGGGAACTTGGTGTGTCAAATGAACTTCACCTCGGAGCTCATTTCCTTCGCGGAGGAAGTAAAATACGAAGTGCCGTGCCAGTCGTTGTCATCCATGTTCGCCAGGTAATTTTCACAATTTGGCCGGTGGCACCAACCTCAAGACCAAGCGCACGCAGCGATGTAGCCACTTTCCCCTCGGTCTTTCTCTTCAGCATCCTTTTAAGCTTCTTTTCGTTTAGGGTCATCGGGCGTTTGAAACCGGTTTTTTTCGAAGCTTTGATTCTTGTCCAATAGTGCCAAGATATTGCAGATGCCGAAACGGGCGTGTCCGGCGTCCACAAAGTAGCGTACGATATTCGTTCTTGACGCGGCGGAGCACCGTTCTTTGAACGCATACACTTCTGAATGATGTGGTTTTACTGTTTTCGCCATCACGGTTAGAGTTCAAGCTAATTTTTTTCTAATGACTCATAGGTTACTATGATTGATGGTGCATGGGATGTTTTGTTAGTGCGTGTGAAGGTAAAGCCATAAAAAATAAACAATTTTTGTGCATTTTCAACGCAAATTCAAGGCTCAACAGTTTTGTCTCCTCGAAAAATGTCTCCATCCAAAATTTAAACTTAAGCAGACTTCTGGTAAGGCTTCAGTTACAGTCGTGAAAGTCTTACTTTTTAGACCAATGAAAAAATGCACAAGAGTAGCTTTTGAAGTTTTCGAAATCGAAATTTTGTTTGATGGCAAATTGCTTAGGAATACATCAAATCTGTAGCTTTATGAACTCTCGCTCAACGATATCCAATAATAAGCGGTCGCTCGCACATGTGTGCGGCAACTTTAAGTTTCGAACATAGAAATCATTACATTTTTCAGTTTTGTCCGATAATTCCGTGTGGGCAAGTACCCACAGGGATATTTTCCGAGTGGGTACTACTACCCATACTACTCACATCAACCGCCGGCCCTGGTCAGCACGAAGGTAATCATATTACGTTTTAATAACTATTCATCGCCCACAAGCCACTCGTAACAGTTCAGTTCTCCATAGGCGTTGTTTCCATCGCTGAGTGAATACACTGTTGCCACGTACTGTTGTGCTTCGGCAATAAGGAATGAATACGAATGCAACGAAGTGATATTCAGCAGCCCTGTACACATGTGTTCAAATTTGAATTCAGATGGTGGAGCATATACAGTTTGTTGTTGAGTTGTTGGTCAATTTCTATAAAAAATTTCAACAATCCAGAAAAAATAACTGAACGATTCAATTGCAAGAATTGAAGAGTACTAGTTCAAAAAATGTCGCTTAAATCACACTCCATTTAAAGTCATTCAAGTGATCCACAGTTTATTTTAACTAGAATTATTGCTTTAATTAAACTGAGTACTCACATAGGCGTAGTTCGACGTTGGCAATTCTTCGTTAATCGTGTCATCGGAACTAGGTTTATAACTGTTACCAGTTGTACCCAGGGTTATAGTTTGCCGAGGAAACTGAGTAGTAATGGGTGTGAGGAAGGACAACATGCTTGGATAATTTCAGATAATGTTATTTAACTTTTTGGGGATATGTACTGGATTTAATTCAAAAACAGAAACTCTGTTGAGACGTTTCGTCATTCGTGAACGGATTATTGCTATAAAATTCATTGGCCTCGTTATCTCTCTTCATAACACCACATGCCAGGATCGATCTCTTACGATCACCCGATCTGTTACCGAATTCACATCATTCTCATAATCGAAGTGCCGATATAAAGTTACGCAAGCAGAGCCAGGAGAGTCAGTATTCGTTAAAGAGCCCTAGATTAAACACCGGTCATTCGTTCGCTGAATAAATTCGTCGTTTTCTTTAAAATTCAAATTACACGCGTTAAGAACAATCTTCCGAAATTTCGTGAACATTAAAATTGGTCTTTCGAACCAGATTCTTTTGTATCTGGTGGAGGATTGTTCTTGCGTTTCTCGCGATTCGGTGTGAAAGCTATTGGCAGAATTGGAGATAATTATACGAGAGATAAATCTCACGTTATTTTGAAGACTCGAACTCGAATTGTGACTCGATTGTGTGACACTAACTGTGCAAAGACTAAAAGTGCGTACAGTGATAGAAAAAAGTGGATAAAATTAAATCGATTTCGCTCGCTGGTCCTAGAGCATGATAAAGGCTGCTGTGAACAGTGCTTGAGAAGGGATCGAAATTTGATTGTGACTGCGATGAATGCACATGCTTTTTTCGTTTGAAATGAACGGCAGAAACGATCGGGCGAACGAAAAAAAGTTTTTCTCTTTCTCTCGTGTGACGATTTTTTTTCTAACGATAGCGACCGCAGTTTCGGAGAAGCCGATTTTAAAACTCTCTCGCTCGATCACTTACAATGTATGTTGAACGGAGCAGACTAGAGTATGATCGGCAGCATGTGGCGTGTTTTATTTTCGTTTCTCTCGTTCTTGACTACTGGTATGACTGGCTGTCTGAACGGTCAACAAAACGGTCGATCACTACTTTTATTCGCTGTATTGAATGGGATTGGGGCACTGCTTACAGATGCACGTTATTTTTTGGTGGAGAAGTTTGTTGTTGTTATTGATGTTTAGCGATAATTGTTTGAGGACAAATGAGGTGGAGATATAGTTTGAATATTTCTTCATGCAGAATGCAGAAAGTCTGTCGTAGTTATACGTCGCAAAGCGCCGACAGGCACGAGTAGTGTTTTGAAGATGTGAAATAAAAATCTAAAACCGAAAAAAGTGAAAAATATGTCCAATTTCAAATGCTAATAAATCGGTTAGTATTCGACGGATTTTATTTGTTGTTGCAGCAATAGATTGGAAAATCTTTTAAGATTCTTCCCAAATGAAGATAATTGTGATTTTATTATTAAAACTATTGTACTATTGAAAATACTCAAGCCTTGTCAAAACGAAAAATTCGACCACTGATTGGTCGTTATATGATTGCTTCCCAAGCACGGTCGACAGAATCATATACCTTGCAATTTAAAATATGCTATTTAGCCTATATAAGATCCTGTTTCAGTCGAAGCCGCTCATAATAGTTCTAGACATCGACAACAGTAGTCCTCCCTTAGCAGCAACAGTAGCAGTGCAGTGGATACCAGCGATAGCGGATAGCGGCCACAGCTTTGGCATGGCAACTGATAGTGCACTAGTTGCAGCGGATCTCAGCACCGATAACAGCTGGACCTGCTGATGCAGGGACAGCGGATACCAATGGCAACGTATAGCGGCTACAACTGTGGCATGGCTACAGATAGCGTAGCATTTGCAGCGGGTATCAGCATCGATAGCAGCTGATGCAGTGAGGCACTTTAGTGAAATGCAGTCTCTGTGTGATAGCGGGCACTAGTTAATGCATTCAATGAAAAGTTTACTCATTTCGGCAACACATGAGCCGTCTAGTTTTGAGTGGTAAATCAGCTTTTCACTGTTTATTTTATCACAAGAAATACTTTATTCGCACTGTCAGTGATAACGCCAAGATGTGATCGGTATCTTATCCGATATTGAATTGAACAACAAATTGTCCTTTTCAGGATGAATTAAAAACCTGATGATTGAAGAGGTAATATTTTTTTTTATAAGGTAATTTACATTTTTAAATTCGTAAAAGTTGTAAATTTTCCTCTATCCCCGTGTCTCAGAATTATCTTTTCCTTCAGTCATGAGCACGACTTCCGAAAAACTTTCATTACATGCATAAAAATTAATTTTTCGCATAACCAAAATTTTAAAGTTGTCAATCCCTAATCATGACAAGCAACCTACTATATTATTGAAAATGATCAATCCTTGTTGAAGCGCAAAATTCGATTGATCTGATTATTCAACGTTTATTTACTAGAAAAAAATGACTGACACTCAAGCAGCCGGGTTATCTTTCTTGAAAAAGTATTCTACTTCAACCTTGCGGTCGTGGCTTTGCACACAACCCTCCTGTGATTTTTTTACATCTGCCAACGCGGCTAGCATTATACCATATGTTGCGTTGCGCGCAGCTGTGTTTATGTTTTTCCAAAGCTTATTCAGATTTTTGCTTCGCTTATATCATCGGCCCAACAGATAGGCCGAAATATACTCTATACTTTTTATATCCATCGTTATCAGTAGGCTAATTTTTCAGTATTTTTTTTTCTGATTCATTATGCATATATAGTGGAAAATGTCAATCCTTATGCCCTGACAAATCACGTTCTGCAATTGAGGAATTGAGTTGATAGCTTTGTGATGTATTGGTTGATAACCGTGTTACAAACTGTGTATTTTTAGATGGAAAAAATCAAATAAAGGTAGATTGTACTTTCTCTCTGTAAATCTGCAGAAACATTAGAGGCCACCTAAATTGAATTGTTCGAACTAGTTCATTTTTAGTTGTTAGTAGTTTCTGGTACCCGGAGCGAGTTAGGGCGAAGGCGAAGCAGGCGGTCGCCTGCTCGCAGTACTTTGATCAGTCCTTTTTTCTACCGAGAGCAAAAAAACATTCATACAATATCATCCCGTCCGTTTTATGCGGGTGGCCTCGCTCGCGTTGGCGTTCATCCTGGCAGAGGCCTTTGTCTCTCTGAGGTACTGCGTTCAAGTTCGTCTCTCGTTTGCAAAATAAAACGAACGGGCACTACGATCGTCTCATTTTCTCTTTCGTGTTGAATTCTCGCTTATCCGTTCGCACAATTTTTTAACGGTTTTTCTCACATTTTTCTCCCATTGAATATCCCTAGCGTGTTTGCGTCAATGAACGACCGAAAAAAAAATCATTTCATCGGCAGTCACTGTGTGAATCTGACTCAAATATTTTGTTACGGTGTTTTAAAAAGTTAGTTTCGAGTCTGAAAGAAAATGGCCAATGCTGCTACAAAACGAAAATTTCGGGATCTGGTTAAAGATTTCGTTGAAGAAACCGATGTCGGAGCGATGTAAATATGTGCAAAAAAAGTTCGATGCGGGAAATTTTGTGCGGCATTTTCGCGGAACACATTTTGCGTTGGCAAAAGAGAAGGGGTTTTTTAATGAAAAGGAAAAAGTGGATACGGCACCGAAAAAACTTAAAAAAACAACCGTGTCAATTGACGAACAAATCATTACCGATGCGTGTGTAAAACTTGTTGCAGTGAGAAATCTTCCATTGTCATGTATCGATTGGCCTGAAATGCGTGCTATTCTTGACCCGTTAGCTGTTTCCCTTGGCACCACCTTCACATCGGCAAGCATTAAAGCGAAAATCAATCTTGCATCAGATAAAATCAAACAATACATCACAAGGGAGATGAAAGGGAAACTAATCTCTCTTAAAATCGACTCTGCCTCGCGACATGGGCGTCACATTTTGGGAATAAATGCCCAATTTGTAAGTGGAGACGAGGTTGTGATAAGAACCTTGCGTAAGTAATAAATTTGTGTTCAATAGTAATTCAATTTATTTACAGGGTGTTACGATATAATTTTGCCAATATACGCATAGATAAGATATTTTTTTTGATTTTTTGTTGCAATATTTAGAACTTGTGACGATACAATATTATAGCTGAGTAGACATGTGCGCTGATCTTATCTTCAGCGGCGGTGCAAAAAACATTTTGCCTTAGCAGCGATTGACGCTCCGGCATGACGCCGTTGATTTTCATTTGCGGCGGCGTGTATCGGGAAGTGAATAATTACTTCACTACTTCTCTCAAGCTTAGATGTTTTTAATTCAACGTGATGTTTACCAAGAATATATCTGGGATCGGGGTTGGAAAGACGTCAAACATAAAAATAATTTCTTTTTTCTATAAACTTGATATAAATTTGACAAATAAGTAACTTAAAAAATACATCAGAAGACCAACAATACACTGGGGTCTTTCTTTACGCGGGTTGTTTTTTATGCGTTTTTTCAAACGCGATTGATTTAAAATAACGTGGATTATTTTTACGCGATTTAAAGGATTATTTGTAAGCGGTATCAAATAAGTTTAATATAAGTAAATCTAATCTAATCTTTTAAATGCGGTACAACCAACGGTACAACGGTATGTGAAGTAGGAGCAACTATTCCCTTTTCGTCTTTTCGGCCTTCTGTTTCTGATGGCCTCATGATATCTCGCACCTGGCCTCCCTAAAATTTGAACTGCTTCTTACTTAAGTTGATGATGAATCGGGAGTTAACCATTTTATTTTGTTTTTGAAGTTTCAAAGTGAGGTGAACCCAAAACGTAGCTATAAAATGTACACCTATTACCAGGGCCGGATTTGGGAGCTGGGGGACCCGGGGCAAATTTGTTTGTGAGGCCCTCTTTTCTTAAAACATTTAGAGATGGAAGGTGACGAGCAAAAAAGAGGGTCGCCCCAGTACTAGGGGGCCCTTGAATCGAGAGGCCCGGGGCATTTGCCCCCCCCCTCAAATCCGGGCCTGTCTATTACGTATTTTTTCACGCAAATTTGGAAATTTTTGAGGTTTCTACGCGACACTCACGCAAAAATCAGCTTCAGTGTACTTTATTGCTCATTTGTTGAATTTTTTATTAGCGTAGGAATAATTTTCAAATATCTTACAGGTATGGTAGAGCTAAACGATAAACAAACTGGAAAGTTTCTAAAAACCAAAATTTTGGAAACACTCCAAATGTATAAGATTGAGTTGAATAATGTATACTCCATCACGTGTGACAATGGTGCGAACATGTGTGCCGCGGTTAAAGATCTGCAAAATGAGTTTGAATTGCAAAAAATGGAGGATTTTGATATTAACTTTGATAATGATGACGTCGACGACAACATTCTGCACAACATCATGCACGAGCTTAAGGACTCAGTAAATCTTGTCCGATGCGCTGTTCATACACTTCAACTGGCTGTTACCGATGTAACTAAGCGATATGAGGACGGAATCCGCTTAGTCACAACAGTAGCGAAAAACTGCAGAAAATCATCTTACAAAGTGTATTTTGAAAAAGAAAACCAAGCGCTTCCGCCTTTGTATGCAAAGACACGGTGGGGTGGAACGTTCAAAATGTTGGCGCATTTCAAAAACAGCGAAGAGTACTACACAACTTTGGGTGCGAAACATGGCGAACTAGGTAAACGAACAAAAAAACCGTTATGAATATATAAAACAAAATCCGAACATTTTTTTACAGATCTCAAGGATAGGTGGGATTTCATAGACAGTTTCGTGGAAGCTTTTCAGCCTGTTTATGATTGCACAATTTCTCTGCAGAACCAACACGTAGGTCTATCAGACTTTTACATGCAGTGGATAAATGCGATAAAAAAGTGATAAAAAGTTATGCGAGACATTGACGGGAAGACTAAACACTCTAAAGAGCAATATGCCTCTCAAGGCAGCGCTATTGCTTGATCCACGATTCAATTTTAATAATTCCACTGTGTTTACTCCGGACGAGAAGGAAGACATACGAGTAAGTACGAATTGATTTGATAAACACAATTTAACTTGGCTCAACTCTTATTTGATTTTATATCTAATCTTAATGGATAAATGTGGCACTTCGTGCTGAACAGTTCCACAAAAAATGTCCCAGTTTTGATATTTTTTTAAATAGTCATTTTTAATTTGGCTGAAACTCTGCGTAGGCGTTTCTATAGGCAAAGAATGCCTTTTTGTGCTATTGATTTAATTTTTTGGAACACGACTCATTTTTGAGAAGCTATTGAAAAATTTTGGGAAGGTATTGATGATCACAAATATTTTAGGGCCAAAACAGTTTTTTTGATCGGTGTGACGTTTTAGGCAGTTTTTTTTCTTCACAACAAGTTATAGATAATAATTTTGTCGTTCCGCAAAAAACACACTCTAAAAAAGGTAACATAAAAATTAGAATCAGTTTTCTAAAACAGCCTATTTCTTAAAAATCTGATTTTTTTTTCATAAAAACTCAAGAGATTACCTAAACAATGAAAGCGGTCCGATCATTGAGAAATCAAAAAAAGAAAATTGATATTTTTTTGAAAAATTGAAAAAATGAGATTTTTAAAAAATGAGCTCCCTTAGATAATTATTTTTTATTTTTATTTTAACTTTGTTTCAAAAAAAAAAAATTTTGTAGAGTGTATATTTTCCAGAAAATATAAAATTGTTATCTACAACTTTGCCCAAGATGTCATACCGATTTGGCTCTGAAAATAATTGTAATCATCAATACCTTCCCAGATGAGCATATTTCAAAAGCTTCCCAAAAATGAGTCGTGTTCCAAACAATTACACCAATAGCACTAATTGGCATCTTTTGTCCATAGAAACATCTATGAAAAGTTTCAGCCAAGCCAAGCCAAGTTATTTTTTTGTGGAATTGCTTTGCTGTAACAATCGTATTCGCCACTTTATACCTCATACACTAATTACCTTATTTGTTGACAAATAGTTTTCTTGCTTACCTCTAGCGATTTATTATAAACACATCAGCTCGCATTTGTGCTTTAAGCGAGAAAGACTCCAGTTCGCAACAGGCATTAGTGGTTGAACCATCTTCATCCCACTACGATGCGCTTGATGAACATCTAACTATGATGTTCGGCGGTTCGCTGTCAGATTCAGTTGACAGTGTAGTATGTTCGCGCAAAAATATTTTGGCTGAACAACTAAGTGTGCTCGATGTCGGTACTCTTCAACCTCATAGCATTGACGTCTTGAAATACTGGTTGGAAAAAAAATCAACCCATAAGGAGTTGTTCGAAGTTGCTGCAGTGATATACGCCGTCCCTTCAACACAAGTGTCGGTGGAACGTGCCTTGAACTTGACTCTGTCTGACCACCGTACTTCACTTGACGAAAAAACTCTAGAAGATTTGCTTATTGTTAAGCTGAATTTGGTAGTGCTGGATAAAATTCTTCCCGAACTTAAAGACTACAACCCCGAAAGTGTGTAAACTGTTGCAGTCTGATTCAGATGATGTGAGATGATGTGATATTAATAATAATATTAATACAATAATAATTATTATTAATACAATAAATGTTAAAAACTCAAGCTTTACATACTAGATTTATTAAAGGTACATTGTTTTTGAAACATTTTTCATTTTATTTGGTGCGCAACAAAACTTTCTATTCCGTGTGGTTCGATGAAAATGCAACATTCTTGTGACAAAATAGTTTCAAATTTATTGTGTCAGAATTGTTTCAAATATCATCTTATCTTCATCTCTTCATTCATGTTTGTATGTTACTATCGTCGAATATGTTCTGCACATTTAAAAAAATGTAATAATTATTGATTAATTTTACAAAGTTCTGCTAAATTGCAAAGCAAAACATCCTTGTGATATTCTTTCATAACCTACAAAGAATGTTCCGAGCATAAAGCCCACATTTGAGCCCTAAAGCTCAAAATTGTTGCCCTAGAAAGATTATAGCTTTTTAACCATTTCCATGAAATTTGGTGCCCATAGCCATTGTCAGTACGCGTCAACTCACGTCAAAATGTTGCATAGTCATTGCTCGCCGGGTTCGTCCCTTCAGCGTTATGTTTACGAGAATACTCATATAAGTCTTTAAAAATATGATGGTGGCTAGAGGCACCAAAATTCACAGGAATGGTCTCAGTTTGACCTTCGGGGCCACACTTGTGTTGACCAGTGTAATCGGACTTTTATCTCAACCATAATGTGTTAAATTGTAAAAATAGAAAGTCTTTTCTCTCAAAGATTACACGACTTATTTAAACAAAAAAATAAAACAAGTGTCAAACGAACAGGTTGTTCCTCAAACTTACAAAGAAACGAAACCCAAAGGCTGCTTAAAACTAGCTGCTTTGATCAAAGTTCAAAATTAAGAGTCATTATGATAGAAAGACTATTTTTTTAGTACAAATATTACGTCAAATTTCAAGTATTTTGCTCCAGTTTAAAATGCAACATCAATACTCTAAAACCCACAGAGTTGATATACCTTTATTGGATTGTATTTGGCAATTGAAGGATTATCTACCAGAAACCAGAAGTCGTGAATTTGGATTTAAAAATGAAGTATGGAGTCGACTCCTGGTCTCTGAGCACCATCCCGAGTACTGAAAAACTCACCAGAAACCAGAAACCGGAATCTAGAACTATCTAGAAATTTAAAATGGCATCAAATCGTACTGCATGATATTTGGTCACTTTGGGCTGTTGATCGGAAACTGTCGTCACCTTCGCCATCAAAATATCCAGATTAGAAAATATACGGCCACTCTATGATGGATTTTATGATTTAATGATTATCAGGCAACCAAAAGTGGTCATTTGAATTTTAAATGGGGTTTGAAACCGGATTCTGGCCACTGGGTATAATCCAGGATTCAAGAACGGTATTTGGTCATTTATCGCAGCGGTTCTCATCCTGGGGTACGCGTACCCCTAGGGGTGCGCGACAGCCTTTAGGGGGTACACGAAATAAAAATCAATAATGGCGGACGAAGCAATTTTTCGTTATATTATTTAATTTGTTTTTCAATCTTGCTCTTGAAACATGGCTGTTGCAATCAAACACACCATAGTTTAATTTAAAACCTAAACTAGACTACATAACGCGATCTACCATTACTCTCACCCTCTCTGCGAAAACAAACCAAGCCAGAGGGTACAATTGATTTGGAATGTGCTGCCAAGGGGTACGCGGCCAAAAAAAGGTTGAGAACCGTCGATTTATTGGATGCCCCTCAGAAAGGATTGGAATAATATAAGTAATATCAACTGCGTTGAAGAATTTCATGTTTACTGATAAGATCGTTCAAATTAATGTATAAGAAACAAAATATAAGTATACATTATTTTGAAAGACTTCAAAATTGATGTTTGTTGCATGAAGAGGATCATCAACAATGTATGGAGAACACTATTTATGTATAACGAAAAAGAATTTCCATTCAGTGCCGAACACGCATCTGTATCGGATGTGTTTGGTGATCGCTCCGATAGAATATAAAACAAAAGACGCGCGAGCAAGTGTTGGCATTGTTTGCCTGGTCGAGTGACGGTTCAAGGTCACCCGCCTTTGAGCAACTGTTTCGCATCGTGGCTGGTGCGTAAGCCGATTTGGCTGCTAAGTGAATCTCAACACAAAGGAGGAAAAAGAAGAAGCCAACAGTTGACAGCGAGTTGTGTCGCTGTGCTGAGTGATCACACACCCGGCTCGCTGCTGGTGGCTGTTTGGAGCTGCTGTATTGGTGCTGCTGGCTGTAACGGCTGCAGCTTCGACCGTTCGGACAACCAACCCTGCTGAAAGGAGAAGTAAAGAGGTACGTGTTCTGTCGGCGCTGTTCGCTAGATTTAGCGCGATGGATGTAGATCCCTCGCCTCCCATGCCACCATCCTCGAACCCCTCCGACCCTGTCTCTCCTGCCAACCCTTCCTCTGTTAATTCTCCAGTCCCCCCTCGCCCCACGCTTTACCCGGACAGATCTCAGGGCAGCTTTACTGTTTTCTTTCGGCCAAAAGCAGGACCGAAATCGAAACCGTTGAACATCCTGCAGATTTCGAAAGACCTGACGGAGGGGTACAAGGCCGTGACCGAAATCTCCAAGGTCAGACCCAACAAGCTCCGTGTCGTGGTCAGCGACCTGGAACAGGCCAACGCTATTGCTCGCTCCGAGCTTTTCACACGCGAGTATCGCGTTTATATACCCGCACGAGACGTGGAGATCGACGGTGTCATAACCGATTCGAGTCTGTCGGTCGAGTGTATCTTGGCAAGCGGTTTTGGCTGCTTCAAAAATGCTTTGTGTCACGACGTAAAAGTAAAGATCATAGATTGCAAGCAATTGCGGTCTGTGTCTCTTGTCAACGGCACAAAAGTGTACACTCCGTCAGACTCGTTTCGTGTTACGTTTGCCGGATCTGATCTCCCTAGCCACGTCTCGATCGATCGGGTTCGTCTGCCTGTGCGATTGTATATACCCCGTGTTATGAATTGCACTTATTGCAAGCAGCTAGGCCACACAGCCGCCTACTGCTGCAATAAGGCACGATGTAGCAAGTGTGGAGAAACTCATGCGGACGATTCATGCAGTGTAAATGCTGAAAAATGTATTCACTGCGGGGAAAATCAGCATGAGCTCTCCACATGCCCGGTGTACATGCAGCGCAGAGATAAAATCAAGCGGTCACTTATGTAGCGTTCAAAGCGATCTTACGCTGAGATGCTGAAGAAGACCGTGACCACTTCTACCATAACATCGAACCCCTTTGATCTGTTGTCCTCTGATGAAACCGATTCTGACGATTCACCAGCGGGAACATCTTATGCCAATCCTGGGGCGTCTAGAAAGTGGAAAAATATTTCCTCTCCTAAACTTCCCCGAAAAGGTCCCAAGATTTCCCAAAGTGAAATGAAAGTTACAAGCAAACCAAACAGTGCTGCGGAAAAACCGAAGCAAACTCCTCCTGGGCTTGCAAATTTAAAGTCCCAGAAGGAGTTCCCAGCACTGCCAGGAACATCTAAAACCCCAGTTGTTCCTTTTGCACTCCCAGTTGATGAAACAAACTCTGGATTAGTGAAATTTTTGAAACTTTCAATGTACCCGATCCAATTAAAATTTTTCTTACAGCATTCCTCCCAACAGTTAGCCCAATGGCCCCTCCTTGCAGCGATTGTATCCTTCGATGCCTTATTCATCTGCGTATACGAAGGATTCTATCTCTGTCTTACAGTGGAATTGTAGAAGTATTTTACCAAAAATGGATTCATTTAAAGTTTTAATAAATAGAAACAAATGCGATGCATTTTCCCTTTGTGAAACTTGGCTTACTTCAAATATTGATCTCAACTTCCATGATTTTAATATTATTCGCCTTGATCGAGACACCCCATATGGAGGAGTACTTTTAGGGATTAAAAAGTGCTTTTCTTTCTATCGTATTAACCTCCCCTCGATTCCAGGCATCGAAGTTGTCGCATGTCGAATGACAATACAAGGTAAAGAGCATTGTATTTCTTCAATATATATTCCTCCCAGAGCACAGGTTGGGCAACGATTGCTCTTTGATTTAATAGAACTTCTTCCCTCGCCACGTTTGATTTTGGGAGACTTCAACTCTCATGGTGTGGCTTGGGGTCCCCCTACAATGATAACCGCTCCTCTTTAATCTATAACCTTTGCGATGACTTCGACATGACTATTTTGAACAACGGTGAAATGACACGTATCCCGAAACCTCCAGCGCGCCCAAGCGCTTTGGATCTATCCTTATGTTCGACGTCGCTACGGTTGGATTGCACATGGAAGGTAATCCTCGATCCTCACGGTAGCGACCATCTGCCTATTCTTATTTCAATTACTAACGGTTCAACTCGCATGCGACCAATTGACATTCCGTATGACCTCACACGGAATGTCGATTGGAAGTTATACGAGGAAATGATTTCAAAAGCGGTCGAGTCGATTCAACATCACCCACCACTTGAAGAATACAACCTCCTCGCGGGCTTAATCCTCGACGCCGCGTTGCAAGCCCAAACGAAGAAATATCCCGGCGTAACGATCAAAGAGCGGCCTCCAGCTCCGTGGTGGGACAAAGAGTGCTCCGATTTCTACACGCAAAGATCCGACGCGTTTTTGGCCTTCCAGAAGGGAGGTATACCCGACGACTATATACGGTATTCGGAGCTTAATACCAAGCTTAAAAGCCTGGCTAAAGCAAAGAAACGCGGATATTGGCGTCGGTTCGTGGACGAGACGTCGAGGGAGACATCGATGAGCACTCTTTGGAACACAGCCCGAAGAATGTGGAATCGCGTAACGGTCAACGAAAGCGAGGAGTCTTCAAGTCGGTGGATATTTGATTTTGCCAGGAAAGTATGTCCGGACTCTGTTCCTGCGCAAAACTTTGTTCGCGATACGTCTCCGGGTCACGACGCGATAGAATCACCTTTTACGATGGCAGAATTTTCAGTTGCCCTCCTGTCCTGTAACAATAACGCACCTGGGTTAGATAGAATCAAATTCAACTTGTTGAAGAATCTACCCGGCAATGCCAAGAGGCGCTTGTTGAACTTGTTCAATAAGTTCCTGGAGCAAAACATTGTACCGCAGGATTGGAGGCAAGTGAAGGTGATCGCCATCCAAAAACCAGGGAAACCAGCTTCTGATCACAACTCTTATAGGCCGATTGCAATGCTATCCTGTATCCGGAAATTGATGGAAAAAATGATACTCCGTCGTTTAGACCACTGGGTCGAATCAAATGGTCTACTATCAGATACTCAATTTGGCTTCCGCCGTGCCAAAGGGACGAATGATTGTCTTGCGTTGCTTTCAACAGATATTCAGCTGGCGTATGCTCGCAAAGAACAAATGGCGTCTGCGTTCTTGGACATTAAGGGGGCTTTTGATTCCGTTTCTATTGACATTCTTTCGGGCCAACTTCACCGTTTTGGTACACAAATATCTTGGTGTCTGGTTCGACTCTAAAGGCACCTGGGGTTGTCACGTTAGGTATCTGATGGAAAAATGTCAACAAAGAGTGAATTTTCTTCGTACAATAACCGGACAATGGTGGGGAGCCCACCCAGGAGACCTTATAAGGCTTTACCAAACAACGATATTGTCTGTCATTGAGTACGGGTGTTTCTGCTTCCGCTCCGCAGCAAACACACATTTGATCAAACTGGAGCGAATACAATATCGTTGTTTGCGTATCGCCTTGGGTTGCATGCAGTCGACCCATAAGATGAGTTTAAAGGGTCTTAGCTGGAGTACTACCATAGAAAAACCGCTTCTGGTGCCTGTCTTCTCGCATTCTTATCAAATGTGAGGTCTTGAACCGTCCTGTGATTGAAAATTTTGAAAGGTTAATCGAACTTAATTCTCAAACCCGTTTTATGACATTGTATTTCAATCACATGTCCCATAATATTAACCCTTCTTCGAATATTCCAAATCGTGTCGACTTATCAAATACTTCTGATTCTACTGTGTTTTTCGATACATCCATGATAGAAGAAACTCGTGGAATCCCGGATCATTTACGCGTGCAGCAGATCCCCAAAATTTTTCCAATAAATATCGAAACATCAACTGCGACAATATGTTCTACACTGACGGATCACTTCTTGATGGGTCCACTGGCTTCGGTATTTTCAATAACAATTTAACCGTCTCCCATAAGCTTGATAATCCTGCTCCTGTTTACGTCGCAGAATTGGCTGCAATTCAGTACACCCTAGGGACTATCGAAAAAATGCCCACGGACCATTATTTCATCTTCTCAGTTCCATTGAGGCTCTCCGATCGATGAAAGATGTTAAGCACTCTCCGTATTTCCTGGGGAAAATACGGGAACATCTGAGTGCTTTATCCGAAAAATCGTATCAGATTACCTTAGTGTGGGTCCCTTCTCACTGCTCGATACCGGGTAATGAGAAAGCGGACTCTTTGGCTAAGGTGGGCGCAACAAACGGTGGAATTTATGAAAGACCAATTGCCTTTAATGAATTTTTTCCATTTGTACGTCAGAATACGATCATCAGTTGGCAAAATGCTTGGACCAGAGGGGAACTGGGAAGGTGGTTACATTCCATAATCCCCAAGGTGTCGACGAACCCGTGGTTCAAGGGGTTGGATGTAGGTCGGGATTTCATTTGCGTGATGTCCCAGCTTATGTCCAATCACTATAGATTTGACGCGCATCTCCGTCGTGTTGGGCTCGGGGAAAGTGGTATCTGTGCCTGTGGTGAAGGTTATCACGACATAGAGCACGTTGTTTGGTCATGCCCTGTACACCGTGACGCCAGGTCTGAATTAATAGCTTCCCTGCAGGCCGAAGGTAGGCAGTCGGCTGTTCCTGTTCGTGATGTCTTGGCGAGCCGTGACCTATCCTACATGTCCCTTCTATACGCTTTCCTTAAATCCATCCACGCCCCAGTTTAGTCCTACCCCCTTCCGCCTGCATCCAGCCTAACGACAAGAACACGTTAAGACCCCGGATCCGGAAACAGCAATAAGACCCGCACGATACTCTCAAGGCCCGAGCGAGACAACCCAATATGCCAGTCCGTAATATCTTGGCCCAGCAGCGGAACATGTGCTTACCTATGGCAATGAAAACCATCATACAGTAAACCAGTGCTTTGAATGCAAAATATTATAGCTTTAAGTTACATTTAGTTTCACCTCGTAGTCGGCAGCGAGGATAAAAAATTTGTTTTTAGTTATTAAGATACTTTAGTAAGCTACCAGATATAATTGGCGCCGTTAAACATTAAATTGTACTTGTGCCGTGTCAAATAAATTATAGATGAACAAAAAAAAAAGAAAAAGAATTTCCCGCATACAAATTGACTTGAAAGATTAGCCTCTTGATAACTATCGAAATTAAAAGTATCTATCTGCAAGGCAAATGATATACTTAGCAATGCGAAAATCTAAATTAGCTTCGGACAAAGAACACCGCCGCCGCGACCCAAGCAACGCAACATAAAATGCTAGCCGAGTTGGCAGATGTAACTACACTACTCATGTCCAAACGCGATGCTTTGATTCCCATTGATGCTTTGCGAGATGTATCAAACAGTTTCAACCCCTTACTTTTCCATAATCGCTAAACATTAACAACAACAAAAACAAGCGTCTCCAGCCACCAAAACGCTGTAGCAGAATATACGCATCAGAAGCATACAGCTACCGGCGATCAAATGAATTTTTTTCCGGTCGTTCATTGCCACTTAAAATCAATGGGTATTGAACAAAAGGAAAATGCGAAAAAAATCGTCATAAAGTAGTGCGAACAGGATTGCGAGGATTCTACACTAGAGAGGAAAAGAGATAATCGTAATGCCCGTTCGTTTTATTTTGCAATCGGAAAACGAAATTGAACGCGATTGCTCGGAGAGACGAACGGTGTACGAAGTCTCGCACAAAACGGATAAGATGAAATTGAATGACTAATATTTTTGTGTTCGGTAGAAAAAAGGATTGTTCAGAGCACTGGCTGTGAATGCTGCCAAATTGATCTCTAAAGAAGTGATCTTCTCGCTTCCCTTTGTTAACGGGAGCCGCATTGTTCGTTAGATTGCTGCACAGAGTCGCTTCATCTGGATTGAGCGACGTGGCTTAGGCAAACCGCGTGTAGTGGCTTGGGTGGATCATTGTCGATTGTAAGTACAATTTGCATGCTGCATGCGAGTGGAGCCGTTGGAACGCATTTTAGAGTAGCTGATTTTTCGCATTTTTGCACGATAAAATTGATCGGATTTTGAGAAGATATGGATATTTGGACGTGTTGCGCACGAGGCACGATTAGGATTTCTAACGCTATATAGCGTACAATGGCGTCGGAATTAAAGAAATTAGAAAAGCGCGAGCGATTTTTGCGAGATTCGTTGATAAACTTAGCTCACCTTGTTGAAACATATCAGGAAGATAGGGATAGTTACATGCTGGAAGGTTGGAAAGATCGTTTAGGGGAAATTTTCTCTGAGTTTACTGATACTAGATTGCAGCTGGAATGCTCCGATGAATTTCAAAGCAGGGTGAAAGATTCATTTAACATAACCGCATTAGAACAAGCACAGCAAGCGGACGCGGAAATTGCTCCGATGTTAGTGGAGCAAGCGAATCAGGATGAACGGGCAGAATTTGAATTAATATACTTGCGAAGAAATGGTTTCATAAGCAACAAAATGCGGTAATATAATACTAACCCAGCAACAGTAGCGCAAACGGGTTCCGCGTGTAACCCACGTGCTCGAGTAAAACTACAGAAATCAACAACAACAATATCGCACGCTAGCCTGGGGGCTAATGTGGTCTCGATCAACTAGATTAGTTGAGAGAATTCGTTATCGATATTGTTTTCGGCACATTTTGCATGTTATAGGATAAGTACAACGATACACCGTGCCCCAGTGCTGAGTCGAGAAAATTTCCAGCTCGAAAAGTTCCTCGACCTAATCGGGAATCGAACCCGATGTCACAACCGTGTGGGAGAGCTAGCCGACCGACATCGCTAACCACAGAACCACGGGGACCACCAGAAATCAAACTGCCCCTTTTTGATGGATCGATTAAAGAATGGCCATCGTTTCGTGATACATTTCTATCCCTGATTGATACAAACCCGATGCTGAGTGAGGTAGATAAATTGTCGTATTTGGCTGCTTCTCTCTCGGAAGATGCGAAGCGCGTGATAAACGTGATCGAGATCACTGCTGATAATTATTCCGTTGCATGCGAGCTGCTTGAAAGACGGTATGAGAATAAATATGTCCTTGTTAAATCATACATAGAGGCTCTCTTTGCTGTTGAATCCATAAAAAAAGAATGCGCGGAATCCCTTAACCGGCCGACCGACCGATGATTTTGAGCGTAATTTAAAAATGTTGCAAAAGGTTGGTGAAAATCCCGAAAATTGGAGCACGATTTTAGTGTTTATGATGAGTTCACGGTTGGATCCTGCATCCTTGCATCATTGGGAAACCCATTACAAATCGTCAAACGTTCCAACCTATACTAAACTTGTTGAGTTCTTACGTTCCTATAATCTCGTTTTACAGTCGATAGCCGGACTCAAACCCAGATCGTTGGATTCTTCTCGTACTTTACAACATACAAATTTCCAAGCAACCAAGCAAGCTACAATGCATTCGGCCGTTACTTTGAAAAATGCATGCATATTTTGTAACAAACCCACACATTCCCCGTACCAATGTGAACATTTTCGGAAACTGACTCCCTTGCAGAGATTTGATGAAGCAAAACGAAACAAGCTTTGCATCAACTGTCTTGCCTCATCCTCGTCTCATCCGTCGCGTCCAATCCCAGTATAATAATTTCGAAGACAACTGGAAATTCCATGTGCTTTCAAAAATTACTCTGCAGCTGCCAAATCAATTGATCGATGTTGCGCATTTGGAGTTGCCGCCTGATACTGTGTTAGCCGATCCTTCGTTTTACTAACCAGATCATATCGATCTGATTCTTGGTGTGCAAGTTTTCTACGAGCTTCTACGTGACGGTCGGATCAAAATAGGTGATGCTGGACCAGTACTGCAAAACACTGCTCTTGGTTGGGTGATTTCAGGGAGGATTAAGCTAGAAAACCTACATTCAGCGGTCGCCAACCTGGCTCATGTAGGGCCGTCAGCTTCGATCGAGGAGTTACTTAACCGTTTCTGGAAAATCGAATCCTGCCGTATCCAGAGCACCCAATCAATTGAAGAAGCAGAGTGCGAAAAATACTTCGATAAAACGGTCACCAGAGATTCGTCGGGTCGGTTCGTTGTAACACTTCCTAAAAGGTCATCGTTGATTTCGCAGCTTGGGAGTTTCAGAGACATTGCTTATCGCCGATTCTATTCGTTAGAACGTCGCTTAAATGCAAATCATGCGCTAAAGAAAGCCTACTTAGCGTTCATTCACGAGTACATAAATCTAGGCCACATGAAACTAATCGATGATTCAACGGCCAACCCATCCGAACCATCTTACTATCTTCCTCATCATTGAATCGCTAGACCAGATAGCACTACCACCACATTGCGCGTCGTTTTCGACACATCATGCGCCACGGATTCTGGAATAGCGCTCAACGATGCGCTAATCGTTGGCCCAGTCATACAAGATGACCTGTTCTGCCACATATTGAGGTTAAGGGTGTCAAAATTCGTCATAACCGCTGACATCGAGAAGATGTACCGGTAGATAAGGGTTTGCTAAGCTGATCAACCTCTCCAGAGAATTAGATATAGAGACAACCCATTCGAACCGGTTAAAAGCTATCAACTGATGACAGTAACGTACGGTACCTCATCCGCTCCATACCTTGCAACTAAATGTTTGCAGAGACTCTCGCGGGATAATACAAAAAATTTCCGCTCGCATCCATTGTCGTTCGTCGTGATTTTTATATGGATGACTTGCTTACGGGAACTAATAGTGTCGAAGAAGGTCAACAGCTCTGTCAGGAATTGCTTGCTATAACCAAATCTGCAGGCTTTGTCCTTCGCAAGTGGGCGTCAAATAATCTCGCGATTATTCGGGATGTACCTGTGGAACTGAAAGACGAACGCACGCTACTAAAATTGGACGCTTCAACGATCAAAACCCTGGGACTACAGTGGGATACCATCACCGATGAATTTAAATTCAAGGTTCCAAAGCATAGTGATCGACTACCGATTACAAAACGAATGGTCTACTCTGATATCGCACGCCTATTCGATCCCCTAGGACTGGTGGGACCAGTCGTAGTCCAGGCTAAGTTATTTCTACAAAGGATCTGGCACGAAAACAACGATTGGGACGTTGAATTAGGAGAAGACCTTCAGCACGATTGGATAGGATTCAGAGATAGTCTTCAAGACTTGACCAATATTACGGTGCCCTGATGGGCAGTATCTCTCTCTGAGGCCAGAATTGAGATCCACAGATTCTCTGATGCTTCAGAACGCGCGTATGGAGCATGCATTTATGTTCGCGCGGTGTCCCCGACTGGTGAAATAAAATCCAAACTTTTAATTGCAAAATCAAAGATTGCCCCAAAAGAAAAAAAAAAAAAAAACATGGAACGGTTCGTCTGCCACGTTTAGAATTATGTGCTGCACTTCTTTTGAGTCATCTCTTCGAAAAGGTTGAATCTAGCATCAACCTCAAGACTGAATTTTTTTCCTGGACAGATTCGGAAATTTGTCTTCACTGGTTCGCGTCGAACCCGTCACGATGGAAAACGCTTGTGGCAAATCGGTGCTCCGAAATACAACGAATCACTTTGGTAGGAAGATGGTCACATGTACCTGGGTCCGACCACCCAGCGGATGTAATTTCTAGAGGAATGCCTCCAGCTCAGCTGAAGCTCGCCCCCCTATGGTGGGAGGGACCCACCTGGTTATCGCGCACGTCTCGGTTCTGGCCAGTACTCGGACGTCGAACGGAGAAATGTTTTTGTTCAGAGGAGTTGGAGCAACGAACAGTTGCCCTTGCAGTGCATGTAATTCCCTCAAACGAGTTATTTTCAAAGTATTCATCGTTCATGAAACTCGTACGTGTTGTTGCTTGGATCTTCCGATTTTACCACAACGCCAGAACCAAAAACAAGGAAGAAAGACTTCATGAGCACTTGCGAACGAGAGAAATTAGCTTCGCTACCCAATCAATAGTCAAACTGGCCCAAGTCGAATATTTTGCTTCTGATATAGCAGAACTTCAACAAAAGAAGCGAGTAAAATCAACCTCTCGTTTGAAAACATTAGTTTCAATATTGGTGGATGGAATACTGCGCGTCGGTGGCCGGTTGCGTCATGCCCCAGTGAGCTACAATCAACGTCATCCAATGATCCTGCCGGACAAACACCCCCTAACAAATCTGATAATGATTCACTATCATCAAAAACTGCTCACGCTGGTCCACAGTTAATGACTGCCGTGGTTCACGAACGGTTTTGGCCACTTCGCATTAAATCTATCACCCACAGGGTTGTTTACTCTTGCATCAGTTGTTTTCGCTGTAAGCCAAAGGTCCTGGAACAACTCATGGGTGAATTACCTCCAGAACGTGTTACTCCAACTTTTCCATTCCTACGTACCGGAGTAGATTACTGTGGTCTTTTCTACTGTCATGTAACCAAGCGAAGTGCAGCTATCAAGTGCTATGTAGCGGTATTTGTGTGCCTAGTGACGAAGGCACTCCATCTCGAATGTGTCGCCGATCTCACTTCTGATGCTTTCATTGCCGCTCTTAAGCGCTTCACCTCTCGGAGAGGCATACCGGAACTTATCGAATGTAATAATGGGCTCAATTTTTTAGGGAGCTCAAAGAGCACTTGAAGGGCTCGCTCGCCTATTCCGATCGCAGCAACATCAGAATTTTGTAACTCACAGCTTCGAGGAGGATAATATAACATTCAAATTTATACCACCACGGTCCCCGAACTTCGGTGGGCTCTGGGAAGCAGCAGTAAAATCTATGAAGAAGCATCAACGCTGCACCATAGAAAATGTAGTTCTCTACCACGATGAATTTTTACCCTTGCTCACCCAAATTGAGTCGTGTCTTAATTCTCGTCCATTGACACAGCTATGTTCAGATGCTAATGATGTCGAAGTTCTAACTCCTGGGCATTTTTTAATCCATCGCTCACTGAAGGCCATCCCGGAACCTAGTACAAAAGATATCCATTTAATCGCCTGAGCCGTTGGCAACAAACTCAAGAGTACGTACGTAAAATCTGAAAGCAGTGGCAGTCTGAATATTTGTCAGGACTACAACCTCGCACTCGTTGGACTATGGCGCGCGAAAATATCAAGATCGGAGCAATGGTTCTGATAAAAGAAGATAACCAACCCCCATTGAAATGGAAATATGGGCGAATCACGGCTATTTTCAAGGGAAGTGACCACCACATTCGCGTCGTAACCGTACAAACAGCACTAGGAGAATACAGACGATATATCAGCGAAATATGTGTGCTACCGATCCAACGGCCCGATTCACCTGTCCACGGGGATAAACATCCAGAAGGAAAGTAGATTCCTTCCATCAATCGCAGTAAGGTACTAAGCAACATGGGGAGGTCGCAAGGCCTCCAATTCCTGTAAGTCGTAATTTTTCATAACATTGCAAAAAATCTCATTTATTTTTCGTCCTCCAACGCAATCGACGACAACGTTTGCTCCAACCCACAACCACGACCAAATCGGAGTGATCAGAAGAACCACCAGCCCGCCATTCAAGCGCAGTAGGAAGGAGGTTCATAGGAGATGTAACCAACATTTCACATACAAAGCACAAGTACGCTCAGTATTTGATGCCATCGTTCATCGTCCGTTAAGGACCCGTGGAGGCCGGTTGCCTCCATCCCAGTTAAGTTATGCTTTTTTTTCTCATTTATTGTTTAAAAAGCAATTATATTATGTTCCAGAAAAAAATATCGTCGATGGTCACGCAAGTGAGAGAGGACTCCACCAGAAGTGCAGATGAATCGCGAGTCCCATCCATTGAGAATCAACAAACATCCAACAAAGAATAGCGACCCACTTGATCATACCAGCCGAAAGAACGTGAGCCTGAATGGACATCTTCGCATGGACCGAAGTAGCACGTGGCAGGACCGATACGCCCCGAAACGGATGTCAACAACGTGCCGAACAGTTTGGGATTCGACGCGGACCTGATCGTCGATATCAAGCAGCGCTAAAGAGGCCGTCTATAACCGGAACCACCATTATTTAAAATTGAATGGATAATAATTTAATACAATATTCATAAGTAATAAGAAGGGCGTGGAACATATAAGGCAATATCTTATAATACCAATATAGTTCACTCTCGAATTCCCCATATAATTTCGAGAAGACGCATAGGGGACACCCCCTCTTGTGGTGAAAAAGGTAACTAAACTCATTGCACAGTGGTACAGTAACGCAATTTAGAAGGACATGAGCTTTTTGATGTGATTTTGTGGTTTTAAAGCGAAAGCTTTTTCTGAGGCGTTGTTTCTTATACTTAGTCCTTTATTTATGTGCAAATGAAAATAAGAGTGGCCCTAAAATCAACGGAACGAAATAAAATAACTTTTTTATTTGTAGAAATAATTGTATACACATTTCGGCAAAGTTGTAATCAACTGTTTTTTTGTAGCTATCAAATTTACCGATTTAGAGCAATTTGAGGTAACTGACCTTGGGTTCCAAAAAGAAACAGATTCTTTGCTTTATTTTTTCAGTTCAAATGTAATAACAAATTTTCTTTGGTTAACCTTAAGAACACAAAAATACACATCTTTTGGCGGAAAAACATTGTCGATATGTTGTATAGGTAAAGAGTTTCTATTTTTTAAATAAAACGTTCAATAAAAACATATTTTTGAGCTTTTGAGGTCCGAATAATACATTGTTATTAAATAGAGCCAAAAAACTGTTTTTTTCGGAACCAACTCTTAGCCAGTCACGTAAAATTGCTCTATTTCGGTCAATTTAATGCTACAAAAGGGTTTTTTGTTGCTCAGAATTAGTTAATCTACAACTGTGCCGAAGAATGCGAAAAGTTACTTCTGCAAATAAAAAAGTTATAAAAAGTATATCGCCGATATAAAAAAATAAAAGAATTAATCGACCTAGTGGTGCAGAAACCTTTGTTATACTAACTATTACTTTATACATATTGGGCCAGTCAATTACAAATCGTATACCAACGTAAGCCCAATTTCAATAGTGAATGAAATGAATTTAAAAGATAGTTTTCAGAACGTTAACCAAAGACGATCATTGAATTGAAGCTTGACGTGGTTTTCGCAAATAATATGAATGTTATCACTGGAGTACATGAGTCTTATTTTTCCGATCACAAATCAATTTTTAAATGCTGGCTAGAAGCAGTTAATTTATTTTTTAAATAATCGAACGTGGGGAAACAGTAATGGATGCTGATTTCACACTAGAACAGCAAGCATGTATGTTAGTTTAATGCGGTTCTACTTATTCACTTTATTTTCAGAAATCGCAGGACCCAGATTTATGAATCAGCATCAAGTTTTTTCTTACGAATTGAAGCAAACTTCTACAAACCTGCTCTCGAAATATAGTTCAGAATTATACAGGCAAAAAATATAGCTTTTCAGGATTTTCAGAGTGTAGGCGAGAACATTATTCTTTTAGAAGGCCTAGGCTGTATGAAAAAATCCGGAATAAAGACTTTTTAAATCTTGCTGCGATAACGAGAAGTGGAATAACATGGATACTCTGTTTGCACTTAGTCTTTAATCAGAAAGCAATATTTATATCTTACATGAGCATATTGTATCATTCATAGAGATAAGTGACTTTTTACCTGCGTACACTAGTAAACGTGTAGAGCCATGTAGAGTTGCTTCAAACCTTTTGCTTATTTTGCCGATTACGTTCATTAGCTACTTTAGATTCCTGGTCACAAATTTAAAACATAAAATAGGTGTTCAACTGAAAAATTTTCCAGCGAGTTATTTGTGTTTTTCTCAACGGGTGGCACTGACACATTCGTACGTAGGTAAATAGGTCTATACATCTTTGGTAAAGCTTTTCAAAATATCTGCATCGCTAATTGTTTTACATTTGCACACTGTGGAATCAGATTTTACTACAATGCTTGGCTCCCGAAAGCTGTAAATGTTTCTTACTCTCCGCAAATCTAGGTTCAACGTACAATTTAGTATATATTTTATAAGAAGTTGTAGTAGATATGAGTCTTAGAGTATTTTATTTATTGGAAATTGGAGAAAGATATTTTTTAGTGTTTCACACGCAACTTTATTCGTGTTAGGATATAGCTAACGCAAAATTATATGCGGCAAATGAAAGAAAATAAAAATGGCAGAAATGCGATGATTGGTTTTTCGGGGAAACCCGACTGGCTTCGAGAGAGTGCGCAGAGAATGTAAGAGATAAAAAGTGCAGATATTCGGTTCGCGAACGACAACGCGTTGCGCTGAAAAAATAGCGAAGTTTTCACCTCCACATAATACGCTGCGGTTCGGCTTCGGCAAAACACGAAGCGCGATTTTACAGTCATGCGAGAGAGATGAAATTTGAATCGTCATTCTGTTAGCGAAATTTGAAGGTGTAGCACGTAATTTCGAAGCCGGCAACGATGGCAACAAAGCGTCACGACAATGACGCAGTAGACGCTCCCATTCGGTAAGTAATCATTAACCAGGTTATGATATATAAGACGCTAATAGATTTTTGAGGTGAAAATAATATAACGAGCGACACTTTGAATGGAAAAAGTGAACATGATGGTGATTTTTTTTGAGTTCGGATATAAAGTTTGAATTAAAGTGTTCTGAAAAAAAATGGCGAATAGACTCAGGCATGAATGTGGAGCAATTGGACTCCCGATGATGGAGTAATGCGAAATAATTGGACTATGATGAATGGGGCAATTGGACCTCAAACGAAAATGGTCAACGAGAGACATTATGTGAAGGAGCGATTGCACTCTAACAAAAAAAAAAGGATCGGGCTTGAATGAATGGGGCATTTGGACTCCCAGCTGCAAAAAAGGATAGAAATAATTGTTAAGCTATTGAACTTTAAAGAGCATAGGAGCGATTAGACTCCAATAATAATAATAATAATAATAATAATAAAAATAATAATAATAATAATAATAATAATAATAATATATATATATATATATATATATATATATATATATATATATATATATATATATATATATATATATATATATATATATATATATATATATATATATATATATATATATATATATATATATATATATATATATATATATATATATATATATATATATATATATATATATATATATATATATATATATATATATATATATATATATATATAAATAAATTAGTGTACCCTCAATGTGTTTTTTTTCTATCTAATCATTAACTACAGGAAAACTAAGAAAAAGAAGCTTGATCATTATGCAAGAATTGGCTGAAGAAAAATGTGCAAGGATCGAAATGAGCAAACAGTTAGAAAGGGCGAATGAAACAATTAGGGCTTTACAGGCGAGTCTAACATCACCTCGCAGCGAGAGCATTAACAGTGGGGAGTTCTTAGTGAATGCTGGCCCATCGAGTACTCATCAACAGGAATATGAAACGGGAACGGAAATGTCTCGGTTCATGTCTTCGATAAACCAAATGTCCGTGACCTCTATCAACGTGCCAGAGTGCAAGTCTACCGTTGCAGGTGAGCAGATAATTTATTCCCATTTTTTGGCATGTGATTTTTTGCTTGACGATGTTCCAGTCACTGTTTTTAATAAGCTAAAAGTTGCGTTACATTCATGTGTGCGTTATGTGTTCAACTTAAACAGGTTTTCTCGTGTCTCCCACCTTCAGTATCGCCTAATCGGTTGTACTTTGGAAAATTTTAGTAAGCTGCGTAGTTGCCTATTTCTACATGGTTTGTTGAAAACGAAGCAACCTGGTTATCTACATAGAAAATTACATATGACCCGAAGTAATCGTTCCTTGAAATTTATTATACCTAGACATCGCACGTCAATGTACGGGAACTCATTTTTCGTACGAGGTGTAGTACACTGGAATTCATTACCCAATAGTTTGGCCAACATACCTTCTTGCACAGCATTTAGAAGAGGATGTTGTGAGCATTTCAAATAAGTAGTTATTCAAGTATTATTGTTATTTGAGTAGTTTTTGTCATAAAGTTTCTTTACTATCTGGTATTTTTTGTGTGATGCCTATTCTACTTCAAAAGAGTTAACAATGTAATATTAAAAAGACAGAAGTCTTAAGTTACGAGATACAAATACTAATAAACAAATAATAAATAAAAATAAATATTATATAGAAGATTCAACTAGAGTCGCAGGTTCCTCCTTTTATCTTTTCTAGTCCGGAATTACGTACGCAATCTGTAATAAGTGATTTTTCACATGATTTGTCATTTTTTCTGTAAAAATATGATATTGAGCCAACTAAGTCTAAAATTGAGTATTTTCAGATTCGTGTGTAAGAATGTTTCACACGGAAAACGAAAAGTACCCATTTTCATGTCGATTTCACTCAACGGCGTCGTTCCGTGCAGGAAGCCAATTTTGAGTAGTCGTAGATTAATTCAATAGAAGGTATATAGCACTAAGAGTAATGATATGTTAAAAATACCCAACGTTTAGTTCAATCTTTTAAACTATGCCTTGAGTAGATTTCAGTTAATTTCATTCGATTGAATTAATATTAGTTGAAAAAAGCGGATCATTGAAAAAAATCTATAAAATCTACTCAAAACCTACTCACGTACCTTCTAATTTGGTGTAACTGGCTTCTCCGTTCCATGCTCCATTCTCACAATGCACTTTTAATCTTCTTCTTAATTGGCGGCTACTATTTCAAAACAGAAGCACAAAAGCACGTTCTTCACTCAACATCATCAATTTAAAACCAAAAATACCAATATCAACGAAATCTCTGCCACTTTCGCGAAATCAATTTCATCGCGCGGGTTTTGAATTTTCAACCAGTTAGATTTTGATTCCAATATTGGGTTCAAACTACTCAATGTTGACTTTTTGTCAAAACACCATCATTGAGTAAAAGCTTGTTTAAAATAAATTAATTGGAAAGGACTCAGCGATAGCATTGCAAAACTACCCAACACGTAAGTTGTATTAGGTTTACATCATTTCAGGTAGTTTGTACCCTCCGGTTGGGTAGATTTTGTTTTCCGTGTACGCTCACAGAAATGCAACAACAATGCACAGTGGTACTGTAAGACAATTTAGGCGGACATGAGGTTTTCGATGCGATTTTTACCTTTGTTATACTAATTACCTTTGTTATACTATTACCTTTGTTATACTAAACAAAGGTTATAGAATCGGTCGAGAAACGCAAAATAGATCCATGATCCGGAGGGCCGAATCGTATATACCATCTGACTCAGCTCGACAAACTGAGCAATGTCTGTTCGTGTGTATGTGTGTGTGTATGTGTGTGTGTGTATGTATGTTGTCTGTATGTATGTGCCGCAAAATACTAACGCACCTTTCTTACAGAACGCAATATCCGATTTGAATGATCTTATACGCAAACGGAAGCTTCTGTGCTCCCCTAGAATGCTACCGAGTGGATTTTTGATTAGTGGCTTAGATTCTAAAATATTGATCAAAGAGTATTTTTTATATGAGACATTTAACTTTTGAAATTAATGGCACGGAGAGCCATGTGTTGTATACCAATTTACTCAGATCGACGAATTGAACAATTGATGTATGTTTGTGTATGTGTGCCTGTACGTATGTATGTGTAAATATGTTATTTATATGTGTAGTATATTAAAATCGACCCAAGAAAGAAAAGTAATAAAAAAACACTCTTTTTAAAGAACGCATATTCCGATTTTGATGTTCGCATGCTCAAATGAAAGCCCCAGAGCTCTTAGAAAATCATACTGAGTGCGATCTTTTATTGGTTGCTTGAACTGTAGAGTTTTGACCAAAGTATATTCTAGACATGGGATATTTTACTTTCTGTATAATTTCTCTCTCTCACTGCTCTTTCTTCTTCTATCCCTCTTTTTTTCGTATCGCTATTTATTTCTCAAAGGAAATCAACAATCATCGACAACTTTGCATAATCTTTACACTCTTCGTAGTGCGTCTTAACTGATGTGAATAAATTACCCTTTAGCTTTTTCTTGAAAATTTGAACCAGATTTTAGAAGAAACTGCAATGCGTACTTAGCTCCTTATTTTCCAAAGCTTCCGTGCTCACTTCTGTCGTGACGCTTTGTTGCCATCGTTGCCGGTTTCGAAATTACGTGCTACACCTTCAAATTTCGCTAACAGAATGACGATTCAAATTTCATCTCTCTCGCATGACTGTAAAATCGCGCTTCGTGTTTTGCCGAAGCCGAACCGCAGCGTATTATGTGGAGGTGAAAACTTCGCTATTTTTTCAGCGCAACGCACTGTCGTTCGCGAACCGAATATCTGCTCTTTTTCTCTCTTACATTCTCTGCGCATTCTCTCGAAGCTAGTCGGGTTTCCCCGAAAAACCAATCATCGCATTTCTGTCGTGCTCCGTTGTAATTTTTATTTTTTTTCATTTGCCGCATATAATTTTGCGTTAGCTATATCCTAACACGAATAAAGTTGCGTGTGAAACACTGAAAAATATCTTTCTCCAATTTCCAATAAATATAATACTCTAAGACTCGTATCTACTACAATACCCTCTACCTCTACTCATTGTTTTAATTTCTTAGGAATCTTCACAAGTAATAATACTTTTTTCTTTTTTTTTACTTTTTTTTTCTATTTTAATTGTTAATATTTATTGATACAGTAATTCAAATATTTTTACATATTTTTTTCTGATACAAGGGTTACTGATAAATCTGATATATATAATTATCATCAAAACGGTTAGGTCTCTTTAAATTGGGGCGATGACGAAGAGTAATCTTTTCAGAATGATGTGATAAACTTGACTTTAGTGGTTCCAGGTTTTGTTCCATAGCGAGATTTTCCGAGTCTTTCTCTGCATTTGTAATCAATCCACTAGAATTAAAGTGGTGATGATCAATGTCTGGATTCATACTATCCTGAGCAAACGATTCTTTTATCGAAGGGGCGAGCTTCAAATCATTAACATTTCTGGTATACTGAACTCCATTGTTACTCATAACTACTGCTTTGGCACCGGTTCTAGCGACTACCGTAAACCGTTCCGACGAAAATGTTGGGTCACTTTTGCACTTCCTCTGCAGGCTCATCAACACAATATCACCCATCTTCATATCACTCTCCTTCGCGCATCTTACCTCGTCTGCGTAGTGCTTGCTATATAGTTTTGCCTCCGCATCCAACTCTCGAACATTTTCCTTGTCTAATTGTTTTGGAAGAGATTCAGTCCATATACTGGGAAAAGTACCACGATATTTGTAACCAACCATCAACTCGAAAGGTGTTACTTTTAGCCTGGCATGCGGAATAAGCGTATTATGATTGTGCACAAATTTGTTTAAGCTCAAACGCCAGTTTGTGCCGTCAAGTGTAGATGCTGCTACAGCTTTAATAATAGACTGATTTTGTCGCTCCACAAGTCCATTTGTTTGGGGACATAAGGGTATAGATTTTCGAACATGTACTCCCTTATTCTCCCAGAAAGAACAAAATGTAGTGCTACTGAATGGTGGACCGTTATCGCTCTGTAGAATGCTCGGACAACCAAAGCTTGAAGATATCACAAAGTGCATTATTCGTAGCCTCCGCTGTTTTGCGCTTCATTTCAATGACAGAGAGATAGCGAGAATATGTATCTACCACCGTTAAAAAGTCTCCCGAGCCATATCCCGGGATCGACAGGAAATCTGTTTGTACAATCTCCCATGGTCCGTCAAGAAGATCTCGTGAAGATATTGGCAAAGGACGATTTTTTCTGGAGAGCATACAGCATGTTTCACAATCTTTTACGAACTTTTCGGTGTCAGAAGCCATGCGCGGCCACCAAAAAAAATCGCGCATGATGCGTTTTATGGCGACTTCTCCCACATGTCCACCATGAGCTGACATCATGGCTTTCGTTCGCAATGAACTGAGTAACACAATTCTATCATCTTTGCAAACTAGGGAACCAACGTAGTGCAGATGCTTTTTTTGAGCTCGTATCTACGCATATCGCGGGGCCATTTGTCGTACTTTAATGCTTCGCGTAATTGTTGCAACTCTGCATCTAGTTCAGCAGCAGCTTCGATTTCTCCTAGAGAAATGTCCATATTACCTATGTCCAACGCAAACAGTAAATGATTATCGCCGATGTCTTCGAATGGTACTGCTTCTTGAGATCGTTTGATTAACCTTGAAAGCACATCTGCAACATTGTTTTCAAACACTCGCTCAATTGTAAAATCAAAGGGCTGTAGTCGTAGAGCCCATCCCTCTGCTCGTGAAACCGCTCGCTTACCTATTCGATGCTGCTCACCAAAAATAAACTGATTTGCCTCGGCATCAGTTCGAGTTGTAAAAGATCTACTAGACAAATAGTACGCAAACCTTTCTACCCCCCATACTACTGCCAGAGCCTCACGATGAGCATGGGGATATTTTTGTTCAGTTACCGTTAGAGCTTTGGAAGCGCATGCTATGATTCGTGGTAAGCCAGCATCATTGAACTGCACCAAAACAGCTTCCAAACCAACGGCTGATGCATCAACAAAGAGTTCTGTTGCATCTGCCGTGTTGAAGTACCCGAGTGTTTTAATTGTTTTCACAGCTTCGTCCTTGAATTCTATAAATTCACGTTCCTCTTCCTCAGACCAGTAAAGGGTTTCCGAATTGGCTAGCATTTTTAATTTTTCAGTTTTGTTGGCTCTATTTGGTACAAACTTATCAACAAAAGTCACCAACCCTAAAAAACTTTTGACTTCCGCTATCGAATCCGGTCTCCTGAAATCTCTTATTGCACTCATCTTTTCCTCTTCAATTTGCCATCCATTTGCGGTGAGGCTAAACCCCAAGAACTTGACTGATTGACTCTTGAAAACGCATTTCGAGACGTTAATCGTAACATTATGTGCTCGCAGGCGCTCCATCACTGCATTAAGATTGTTGTCGTGCTCCTCTTGGGTTTTTCCAAAAATGAGAATATCGTCCAAATAGTTCTTCACACCTTTACAGCTCACAAGGATTTTCCGTTGCAATACTTCTTGGAAAATGTCCGGTGCATTGCACAACCCGAATGGTAGCCTTATGCACCGGAACATTCCGAACTCGGTACAAAAATTCGTTAGGTGGCGACTATTCTCATGTAGCTCAATGTGAAAGAACGCATTGGACATATCTATAGTCGAGAACCACTGCGCTCCGTCTAGTTCCGCTAGAATTTTCTCTAGGCATGGCATGGCAAATGGAGATCTTTGTGTATAACTATTAGGCCCTCTAAGGTCAATCACAAGTAGCAAGTAGCTGTTGTAATCGCTTCTCAACGATAGGCTTGACAGCTATCGGAATCTTCATGAAGACATTGCGACATGGTGGTCTTGTTTGATCATAACGTAGTTGCACCGTAGGAATATTAAATTTCGGGAAAACGTCGTCTACTGTTACCGATGCAATGTCCTGTTCTATGTACCACGAAGGTGTCGAAGACTTTTCTATGTTTACAGGTACTTGTAACCCCAACAATAGTACACTATAGAGCGTGGCGGTCGCCCTTCCCAACAAGGATCTACATTCTTTCACAACGTAAAATTTTTCAATAAAACTTGGACGGTCGTCAGATATATGCAAAAATGCCTCGAAGGTAGAAGTTACGGATATTTCATCATCTGTTGCATATGCTCTGAGCGGACGATCTGTACTACTTTCGACATTAAACATTTTCTTTCTGTATCGATCATCACTGCATAGCAGATCATATCGATCTTTGGTTAGGGTGTTTACCTGAGCCCCCGAGTCGATGAGAAACTCACACTCCAATCCAGCAACTTCAGCTATTATTAGCCCCTCATCAGAAGAAACTTCCGGTATCGCGAATGTTGCGATCTGAAACTGCAAAGTAAGAGATTCATTGCAAATAGGGAATCTGATCGAATGTGATTAAATAGGATGTATCATTTACACTGATATACAACATGTTTTATTTTGTTTTCAAACTCACTTTACTTCAATGAAACAAGGTATGGAATTGAAATGTGAAAGAAGAATTAATTTAAATCAATTTTTGTAGATCAAATGATTGATACATTACAAATTCATATCAACACATACATTATTATCTGGTTTCTCATCGTCTTTCTCCTCTGTAACTGCGTCAACCAAAGCAATTTTACCAATTTTATTGTCCGGGTTTCTACCTTGAACTTTACTTCCTTTTCTAAAGGGCGGGCGACAAGCTCTTCTGATGTGACCCTTACGTCCACAATTCAAACAAATTTTGTCGATAGCAAAACAGGTATCAGCTCGGTGATAAATGCTGTTGCATCTATAACAGCGAGATGTCTCAGATTCTAGACTGCTGTTGTACTCCCTGCGTTGCGATGACAAGTGAGAGTCGATTCTGGAGGGACCGGTATATAGAGAGCCAAACCTTCCCCGAGGGATCCACTGCCTGTAACTTCCTCGTCTTAATGAACCTGCTTTCGTATTATCGGAGCTTATAGCTGCTACTGACACCGTTTCCTGTTTACCATGTTTCAACCGGTAGTACTCTTCGTTGACAGCTACAGTCTCAATTTCACGAACCGCGTCCACCAAATCCGTGAACGATCCCTGTCGGCTCAGTAGTTTGAGAGCTGCTTTTCTCACATCCTTATTTCTAGCGTGAGCAGCCACAGCGCTTACAATTTCTTCGAAGATTTTCTCTTCTTGTAATTCACACAGACGTGCTGTAGAACCAACACGCATGATGAAAGCTAAATCTGATTCATCCGAACGCTGAATGACTAAAGCCAGCTTGCGGCGCTGGAGCATTATATCCGAAGCGGATCCAAATTACAGTTTTAATCTGTATAAAGCATTTGAAAAGGGAAACGTCATTTCGTCTGGGGCGTCAGGAATCGACTTGGTGTTACGAAAAATTTCCAAAAGCTCTGTGCCTGCTTTGACCTTGAAGACAATAAATTTCGTATGCTCGTTCTCTACACCCGCCAGCTTAAGCGAATCCGACAGAAGATCAACCCATGATTCATAGTCACGGCGAGCAATCTGCTCACCTGCAACGGTAGACTTGCACTCTGGCACGTTGATAGAGGTCACGGACATTTGGTTTATCGAAGACATGAACCGAGACGTTTCCGTTCCCGTTTCATATTCCTGTTGATGAGTACTCGATGGGCCAGCATTCACTAAGAACTCCCCACTGTTAATGCTCTCGCTGCGAGGTGATGTTAGACTCGCCTGTAAAGCCCTAATTGTTTCATTCGCCCTTTCTAACTGTTTGCTCATTTCGATCCTTGCACATTTTTCTTCAGCCAATTCTTGCATATTGTCTGAGGTCGATTTGTAGCTTCAGTGCATCAAAACAATCCCGGAAATACCCATAATGAGTGTTATTTGGTCTTTTGCCACTGTTGTTTGAAAACCGGAAGTCGCCATATTGGATTTCAGAACGGCATTTGGAGACAATGGCCTCTGAGCATCATTCTGGTTAAAGAAACACCCATATTTAGTTGTTTTTGGGTCATTTTCGGCAGTTTTCCAGTCGCCATTTTACAACTTAAAATGTTGCCTGAGGTCGATTTGTGGTTTCAGTGCATCATCACGATTTCGGAAATGCCCATATTTGGTGGTATTTGGTCATATCTCGCTGTTTCTCAGAAACCGGAAGTCGCCATCTTGGATTTCGAAATGGTATTCAGAGACAATTTCTGGTCTCTAAGCGTCATTCTAGTTAAAGAAACATCCATATTAGGTGGTATTTGGTCATTTTCGTCTTTTCCAATCACTGGAAGTCGCCATTTTACAACTCAAAATATTGTCGGAGGTCGACAAACGTACAAACCGTGGAACACCACCCATGGATTGCCTCAAAAAAATAAAATATTCGGCCGAGTCCACTTCACAATAAAATGTGCATTTTTATCAGTGTACCCATTAGGGTAATATTATTGTCAAAAGTTACTCTTTTTCGCATGTCGTGTAGAACAAAATCAGAAGTGGCACACCTAGCGGTCGAAAAGGTGACTAACGCTTCTGTCATTTTCAATTTGTCTTCATAATTTCACGTAAGTGAACTATATTGGTATTTAAGATATTTGATGCCGGCCACCGTTAAAAAGCTATTTTTAACCTAACTATACTAACTCTTCAGAGTGCTAACTTATATGTTCCATGCCCTTCTAACTAACTTATATCAAATATCTTATAAAACCAATATAGTTCACTTACGTGGAATCATGAAGACACATTGAAGATGACAGAAACGCTAGTTACCTTTTCGACCGCTAGGTGCGCCACTTCTGATTTTGTTCTACAGGACATTCGAAAAAGAATCACTTTTGACAATAAAATTACCCAAATAGGTACACTGAAAAAATGCACATAATATTGTGACTTTTATAATGAGAATAAAGTTCGCTTATGTATGAGGCAGTACATGGGTGATGTTTCCCGGTTGGTACGTTTGTTTGTGTTATTGTTTTTGCAATCTCAAACCCAAAACAGAACCGAACACAAAATCTTAATGTCTGCAAAAATATCAAGAGTGGTATTTTATTGTTGTGTTAAGGATGGCTATTCTCGTGAACTGGAGCAACCGATTGGATATTTGTTTTTCGCGCTTCCCCGATCGGGGTTCTATCGAAATAACGACCTGAACTGTAATCAGCTGATCACAACTGTCTCGTGGATTTTCTTATTATCGTGGAGATAAACCAATTGTCGCTTCTTATTACAAAATTGGTGACTTGTACATCTAATCTGTTCTTCATGACAAGTGAATATAATGAATGTTTAAAAAAGTGTAACTCGAATGAGTAGATGTCAAATTGTGAGTATGGAAGATTTGTCATAAATGTTTTCTTTTTATTTTAGGAATTTTTAAAATTAAAAAAAATATATCGCATTATTAGTTTACACCAAGAAAGTGAAAGCTTAAAACAATAGTATACACTGGGGTTGCTTTTTACGTGGTTGGTTGTACCGCATTTAAATGATTAGATTCGATATTTTCATACTAAACTTATTTGATACCGCATACAAATAGTCTTCCGAATCGAGTAAAAATAATCCGCGTTATTGTGAAGATGTCCCGTTTAAAAAAACGCATAAAAACAAACCGCGTAAAAAGCGATCGCAGTGTACATATATTCACCATTGTGGAAACAAGGAATTTACGAGTGAAAGTTTCACACGACTTTTAAAAAGTAAATATGGTCGAGATACAACCACATACTCAAGAAATACGTAACCCTGACAATTATTTGCTGGTACAAACGTTTCATACTAGCCGACAAAAAATCATTACTCCGCTATATTGGAGCGCTAAAGTATATGCTGTGAAAGTATATGCAGAAATCTTCGAGCACGCAGGAAAAAGCATGCAGGTATATTGTTCGCATAAAGTACTCAAAGTTCATTATTGAGGTTAAGAAAGTTCTAGTAATTTATTTCACAACATTAGTTTTAGAAGATTTCTTCGTTGCGGGTGTTTTGAGTATTTGACATTTAATATTAAATCAAGCACAAACTAGCCATGTATTTTCTACTAATTGGTACAGAGCGGAAGATTGCGGGCTCGAATCTCAGTACAACCAGGTCATTCGTTGTTAAATACAAGCATATTACAAGCATGCAGCGTCATTGTTAGATTTAATCCTAACTAATGATCCATCGAAAGTGTTACGGTTCAACCAAATCGAAGCACCCGTTTTCTCCAACCATGATTTAATTTTCGCATCTCTTGATTTCTCTTTTTCACCCACTCCTAAGGTAATTCAGTATCGTGATTATAACGCCATACAAATTGATCCGTTGATAGAAGCCTTCAATGCATTTGACTGGAGTGCTTTCTACCGAATTGATGACTCTAATTTGCAGTTGGAATTTTTCAATGAAGTATTGTTGAATCTTCACGATACTTTTGTTCCCACCCGTACTGTTTCGTGGCACGAAAAGCGTAATCCTTGGTTCAATACAACCATAAGTATGGCAATTGTTAACCGTGATATATTGTACAAGGAATGGAAAAGAAGTAAAAATTCGGATGTTCATCTTGAGTTTAAAAGAATTCGAAATCAGGTAAACCGACTTATTCGCACAGCTAAACAAAATTATTTTACCTCCCGCCTTGACATGAATGTGCCTCCTGAGGAATTGTGGAAAAAACTGAAAACTCTAGGAGTTGGTCAATCATCATCGCAAACACCGAACAATTTCATTGCTGATGAAATTAATCACAAATTTTGTAGTCATTTTTCTCAAAACAACTCGCCTTTTTCTAGTACCCTCGGAACATACGAATTCAATAACGATGCTTTTTATTTTGGTAGAGTTAATCAAATTGATGTCATTAAAGCTATGTACTCAATTAATTCTAATGCTATGGGAGTCGATTTAATACCAATGAAATTCATAAAAAATATTTGCCCTATTTTGGTTGAGCCTATAACACATCTTTTCAATTCTATAATCACAACAAGTGTTTTTCCTGATGCTTGGAAAAAATCCAAGATTATACCTATTAAGAAAAAATCCAACTCTAACACGATAGATAATCTGCGACCCATAAGCATCCTTTGCGCTTTGTCTAAGATTTTTGAAAAAATAATCAAAATGAACCTTTGTGATTATATAACCAGGAAGAACCTGTTAAATCAGTTTCAGTCCGGCTATCGGACTAAACACAGCCCAAAAACCGCGATGCTAAAAATAATTGATGATATTGGTCTTGTACTTGATGGTGGTCGGCCCGTTGTTCTAATTTTATTAGACTTTTCGAAGGCTTTCGACACAGTGTCACATACAATTTTATGTCAAAAACTGAGATCAAACTTTGGACTTTCATTACATGCATCAAATCTGATAAATTCATATCTGAGTGGGCGATCTCAAGCAGTCTTCAATAATGGAATACTTTCTCAGTTTCTGCCTGTATCATCCGGAGTCCCACAAGGTTCTATTCTGGGACCAATTTTGTTTTCTTTATACATAAATGACCTTCCTGAAGTCATCAAAAACTGCAAGATTCATCTGTTTGCGGATGATGTCCAGTTATATTATGGATGTAGTAGTAACCCGGCTGTAGAAATAGCTCATAAAATTAATGCTGATTTAAAACGAGTCTTTGATTGGTCTGCAAGAAATAAGCTCACATTGAATTGTACAAAAACAAACGCAGTTTTTATTAACAATGGCTCTATACATGGTACCTTGAAACCGGTGTTGTTTCTAGGCAATGAAATTGTCTCATTTGTTGAGGATGCTGTTAGTTTGGGTATTCGCATCCAATCTAATTTTGGTTGGGATAAATATGTGCTCTCACAATGTGGTAAAATTTATAAATGTTTACGCTCGCTTTATACAACAACAGCGTTCCTCGCAACTAACACAAAATTGAAACTTTTTAAGAGTTTAATTTATTCCCATTTTTTGGCATGTGATTTTTTGCTTGACGATGTTCCAGTCACTGTTTTTAATAAGCTAAAAGTTGCGTTACATTCATGTGTGCGTTATGTGTTCAACTTAAACAGGTTTTCTCGTGTCTCCCACCTTCAGTATCGCCTAATCGGTTGTACTTTGGAAAATTTTAGTAAGCTGCGTAGTTGCCTATTTCTACATGGTTTGTTGAAAACGAAGCAACCTGGTTATCTACATAGAATATTACATATGACCCGAAGTAATCGTTCCTTGAAATTTATTATACCTAGACATCGCACGTCAATGTACGGGAACTCATTTTTCGTACGAGGTGTAGTACACTGGAATTCATTACCCAATAGTTTGGCCAACATACCTTCTTGCACAGCATTTAGAAGAGGATGTTGTGAGCATTTAAAATAAGTAGTTATTCAAGTATTATTGTTATTTGAGTAGTTTTTGTCATAAAGTTTCTTTACTATCTGGTATTTTTTGTGTGATGCCTATTCTACTTCAAAAGAGTTAACAATGTAATATTAAAAAGACAGAAGTCTTAAGTTACGAGATACAAATACTAATAAACAAATAATAAATAAAAATAAATATTATATAGAAGATTCAACTAGAGTCGCAGGTTCCTCCTTTTATCTTTTCTAGTCCGGAATTACGTACGCAATCTGTAATAAGTGATTTTTCACATGATTTGTCATTTTTTCTGTAAAAATATGATATTGAGCCAACTAAGTCTAAAATTGAGTATTTTCAGATTCGTGTGTAAGAATGTGTCACACGGAAAACGAAAAGTACCCATTTTCATGTCGATTTCACTCAACGGCGTCGTTCCGTGCAGGAAGCCAATTTTGAGTAGTCGTAGATTAATTCAATAGAAGGTATATAGCACTAAGAGTAATGATATGTTAAAAATACCCAACGTTTAGTTCAATCTTTTAAACTATGCCTTGAGTAGATTTCAGTTAATTTCATTCGATTGAATTAATATTAGTTGAAAAAAGCGGATCATTGAAAAAAATCTATAAAATCTACTCAAAACCTACTCACGTACCTTCTAATTTGGTGTAACTGGCTTCTCCGTTCCATGCTCCATTCTCACAATGCAGTTTTAATCTTCTTCTTAATTGGCGGCTACTATTTCAAAACAGAAGCACAAAAGCACGTTCTTCACTCAACATCATCAATTTAAAACCAAAAATACCAATATCAACGAAATCTCTGCCACTTTCGCGAAATCAATTTCATCGCGCGGGTTTTGAATTTTCAACCAGTTAGATTTTGATTCCAATATTGGGTTCAAACTACTCAATGTTGACTTTTTGTCAAAACACCATCATTGAGTAAAAGCTTGTTTAAAATAAATTAATTGGAAAGGACTCAGCGATAGCATTGCAAAACTACCCAACACGTAAGTTGTATTAGGTTTACATCATTTCAGGTAGTTTGTACCCTCCGGTTGGGTAGATTTTGTTTTCCGTGTACGCTCACAGAAATGCAACAACAATGCACAGTGGTACTGTAAGACAATTTAGGCGGACATGAGGTTTTCGATGCGATTTTTACCTTTGTTATACTAATTACCTTTGTTATACTATTACCTTTGTTATACTAAACAAAGGTTATAGAATCGGTCGAGAAACGCAAAATAGATCCATGATCCGGAGGGCCGAATCGTATATACCATCTGACTCAGCTCGACAAACTGAGCAATGTCTGTTCGTGTGTATGTGTGTGTATGTGTGTGTGTATGTATGTTGTCTGTATGTATGTGCCGCAAAATACTAACGCACCTTTCTTACAGAACGCAATATCCGATTTGAATGATCTTATACGCAAACGGAAGCTTCTGTGCTCCCCTAGAATGCTACCGAGTGGATTTTTGATTAGTAGCTTAGATTCTAAAATATTGATCAAAGAGTATTTTTTATATGAGACATTTAACTTTTGAAATTAATGGCACGGAGAGCCATGTGTTGTATACCAATTTACTCAGATCGACGAATTGAACAATTGATGTATGTTTGTGTATGTGTGCCTGTACGTATGTATGTGTAAATATGTTATTTATATGTGTAGTATATTAAAATCGACCCAAGAAAGAAAAGTAATAAAAAAAACACTCTTTTTAAAGAACGCATATTCCGATTTTGATGTTCGCATGCTCAAATGAAAGCCCCAGAGCTCTTAGAAAATCATACTGAGTGCGATCTTTTATTGGTTGCTTGAACTGTAGAGTTTTGACCAAAGTATATTCTAGACATGGGATATTTTACTTTCTGTATAATTTCTCTCTCTCACTGCTCTTTCTTCTTCTATCCCTCTTTTTTTCGTATCGCTATTTATTTCTCAAAGGAAATCAACAATCATCGACAACTTTGCATAATCTTTACACTCTTCGTAGTGCGTCTTAACTGATGTGAATAAATTACCCTTTAGCTTTTTCTTGAAAATTTGAACCAGATTTTAGAAGAAACTGCAATGCGTACTTAGCTCCTTATTTTCCAAAGCTTCCGTGCTCACTTCTGTCGTGACGCTTTGTTGCCATCGTTGCCGGTTTCGAAATTACGTGCTACACCTTCAAATTTCGCTAACAGAATGACGATTCAAATTTCATCTCTCTCGCATGACTGTAAAATCGCGCTTCGTGTTTTGCCGAAGCCGAACCGCAGCGTATTATGTGGAGGTGAAAACTTCGCTATTTTTTCAGCGCAACGCACTGTCGTTCGCGAACCGAATATCTGCTCTTTTTCTCTCTTACATTCTCTGCGCATTCTCTCGAAGCTAGTCGGGTTTCCCCGAAAAACCAATCATCGCATTTCTGTCGTGCTCCGTTGTAATTTTTATTTTTTTTCATTTGCCGCATATAATTTTGCGTTAGCTATATCCTAACACGAATAAAGTTGCGTGTGAAACACTGAAAAATATCTTTCTCCAATTTCCAATAAATATAATACTCTAAGACTCGTATCTACTACAATACCCTCTACCTCTACTCATTGTTTTAATTTCTTAGGAATCTTCACAAGTAATAATACTTTTTTCTGTTTTTTTTACTTTTTTTTTCTATTTTAATTGTTAATATTTATTGATACAGTAATTCAAATATTTTTACACATTTTTTTCTGATACAAGGGTTACTGATAAATCTGATATATATAATTATCATCAAAACGGTTAGGTCTCTTTAAATTGGGGCGATGACGAAGAGTAATCTTTTCAGAATGATGTGATAAACTTGACTTTAGTGGTTCCAGGTTTTGTTCCATAGCGAGATTTTCCGAGTCTTTCTCTGCATTTGTAATCAATCCACTAGAATTAAAGTGGTGATGATCAATGTCTGGATTCATACTATCCTGGGCAAACGATTCTTTTATCGAAGGGGCGAGCTTCAAATCATTAACATTTCTGGTATACTGAACTCCATTGTTACTCATAACTACTGCTTTGGCACCGGTTCTAGCGACTACCGTAAACCGTTCCGACGAAAATGTTGGGTCACTTTTGCACTTCCTCTGCAGGCTCATCAACACAATATCACCCATCTTCATATCACTCTCCTTCGCGCATCTTACCTCGTCTGCGTAGTGCTTGCTATATAGTTTTGCCTCCGCATCCAACTCTCGAACATTTTCCTTGTCTAATTGTTTTGGAAGAGATTCAGTCCATATACTGGGAAAAGTACCACGATATTTGTAACCAACCATCAACTCGAAAGGTGTTACTTTTAGCCTGGCATGCGGAATAAGCGTATTATGATTGTGCACAAATTTGTTTAAGCTCAAACGCCAGTTTGTGCCGTCAAGTGTAGATGCTGCTACAGCTTTAATAATAGACTGATTTTGTCGCTCCACAAGTCCATTTGTTTGGGGACATAAGGGTATAGATTTTCGAACATGTACTCCCTTATTCTCCCAGAAAGAACAAAATGTAGTGCTACTGAATGGTGGACCGTTATCGCTCTGTAGAATGCTCGGACAACCAAAGCTTGAAGATATCACAAAGTGCATTATTCGTAGCCTCCGCTGTTTTGCGCTTCATTTCAATGACAGAGAGATAGCGAGAATATGTATCTACCACCGTTAAAAAGTCTCCCGAGCCATATCCCGGGATCGACAGGAAATCTGTTTGTACAATCTCCCATGGTCCGTCAAGAAGATCTCGTGAAGATATTGGCAAAGGACGATTTTTTCTGGAGAGCATACAGCATGTTTCACAATCTTTTACGAACTTTTCGGTGTCAGAAGCCATGCGCGGCCACCAAAAAAAATCGCGCATGATGCGTTTTATGGCGACTTCTCCCACATGTCCACCATGAGCTGACATCATGGCTTTCGTTCGCAATGAACTGAGTAACACAATTCTATCATCTTTGCAAACTAGGGAACCAACGTAGTGCAGATGCTTTTTTTGAGCTCGTATCTACGCATATCGCGGGGCCATTTGTCGTACTTCAATGCTTCGCGTAATTGTTGCAACTCTGCATCTAGTTCAGCAGCAGCTTCGATTTCTCCTAGAGAAATGTCCATATTACCTATGTCCAACGCAAACAGTAAATGATTATCGCCGATGTCTTCGAATGGTACTGCTTCTTGAGATCGTTTGATTAACCTTGAAAGCACATCTGCAACATTGTTTTCAAACACTCGCTCAATTGTAAAATCAAAGGGCTGTAGTCGTAGAGCCCATCCCTCTGCTCGTGAAACCGCTCGCTTACCTATTCGATGCTGCTCACCAAAAATAAACTGATTTGCCTCGGCATCAGTTCGAGTTGTAAAAGATCTACTAGACAAATAGTACGCAAACCTTTCTACCCCCCATACTACTGCCAGAGCCTCACGATGAGCATGGGGATATTTTTGTTCAGTTACCGTTAGAGCTTTGGAAGCGCATGCTATGATTCGTGGTAAGCCAGCATCATTGAACTGCACCAAAACAGCTTCCAAACCAACGGCTGATGCATCAACAAAGAGTTCTGTTGCATCTGCCGTGTTGAAGTACCCGAGTGTTTTAATTGTTTTCACAGCTTCGTCCTTGAATTCTATAAATTCACGTTCCTCTTCCTCAGACCAGTAAAGGGTTTCCGAATTGGCTAGCATTTTTAATTTTTCAGTTTTGTTGGCTCTATTTGGTACAAACTTATCAACAAAAGTCACCAACCCTAAAAAACTTTTGACTTCCGCTATCGAATCCGGTCTCCTGAAATCTCTTATTGCACTCATCTTTTCCTCTTCAATTTGCCATCCATTTGCGGTGAGGCTAAACCCCAAGAACTTGACTGATTGACTCTTGAAAACGCATTTCGAGACGTTAATCGTAACATTATGTGCTCGCAGGCGCTCCATCACTGCATTAAGATTGTTGTCGTGCTCCTCTTGGGTTTTCCCAAAAATGAGAATATCGTCCAAATAGTTCTTCACACCTTTACAGCTCACAAGGATTTTCCGTTGCAATACTTCTTGGAAAATGTCCGGTGCATTGCACAACCCGAATGGTAGCCTTATGCACCGGAACATTCCGAACTCGGTACAAAAATTCGTTAGGTGGCGACTATTCTCATGTAGCTCAATGTGAAAGAACGCATTGGACATATCTATAGTCGAGAACCACTGCGCTCCGTCTAGTTCCGCTAGAATTTTCTCTAGGCATGGCATGGCAAATGGAGATCTTTGTGTATAACTATTAGGCCCTCTAAGGTCAATCACAAGTAGCAAGTAGCTGTTGTAATCGCTTCTCAACGATAGGCTTGACAGCTATCGGAATCTTCATGAAGACATTGCGACATGGTGGTCTTGTTTGATCATAACGTAGTTGCACCGGAGGAATATTAAATTTCGGGAAAACGTCGTCTACTGTTACCGATGCAATGTCCTGTTCTATGTACCACGAAGGTGTCGAAGACTTTTCTATGTTTACAGGTACTTGTAACCCCAACAATAGTACACTATAGAGCGTGGCGGTCGCCCTTCCCAACAAGGATCTACATTCTTTCACAACGTAAAATTTTTCAATAAAACTTGGACGGTCGTCAGATATATGCAAAAATGCCTCGAAGGTAGAAGTTACGGATATTTCATCATCTGTTGCATATGCTCTGAGCGGACGATCTGTACTACTTTCGACATTAAACATTTTTTTTCTGTATCGATCATCACTGCATAGCAGATCATATCGATCTTTGGTTAGGGTGTTTACCTGAGCCCCCGAGTCGATGAGAAACTCACACTCCAATCCAGCAACTTCAGCTATTATTAGCCCCTCATCAGAAGAAACTTCCGGTATCGCGAATGTTGCGATCTGAAACTGCAAAGTAAGAGATTCATTGCAAATAGGGAATCTGATCGAATGTGATTAAATAGGATGTATCATTTACACTGATATACAACATGTTTTATTTTGTTTTCAAACTCACTTTACTTCAATGAAACAAGGTATGGAATTGAAATGTGAAAGAAGAATTAATTTAAATCAATTTTTGTAGATCAAATGATTGATACATTACAAATTCATATCAACACATACATTATTATCTGGTTTCTCATCGTCTTTCTCCTCTGTAACTGCGTCAACCAAAGCAATTTTACCAATTTTATTGTCCGGGCTTCTACCTTGAACTTTACTTCCTTTTCTAAAGGGCGGGCGACAAGCTCTTCTGATGTGACCCTTACGTCCACAATTCAAACAAATTTTGTCGATAGCAAAACAGGTATCAGCTCGGTGATAAATGCTGTTGCATCTATAACAGCGAGATGTCTCAGATTCTAGACTGCTGTTGTACTCCCTGCGTTGCGATGACAAGTGAGAGTCGATTCTGGAGGGACCGGTATATAGAGAGCCAAACCTTCCCCGAGGGATCCACTGCCTGTAACTTCCTCGTCTTAATGAATCTGCTTTCGTATTATCGGAGCTTATAGCTGCTACTGACACCGTTTCCTGTTTACCATGTTTCAACCGGTAGTATTCTTCGTTGACAGCTACAGTCTCAATTTCACGAACCGCGTCCACCAAATCCGTGAACGATCCCTGTCGGCTCAGTAGTTTGAGAGCTGCTTTTCTCACATCCTTATTTCTAGCGTGAGCAGCCACAGCGCTTACAATTTCTTCGAACATTTTCTCTTCTCGTAATTCACACAGACGTGCTGTAGAACCAACACGCATGATGAAAGCTAAATCTGATTCATCCGAACGCTGAATGACTAAAGCCAGCTTGCGGCGCTGGAGCATTATATCCGAAGCGGATCCAAATTACAGTTTTAATCTGTATAAAGCATTTGAAAAGGGAAACGTCATTTCGTCTGGGGCGTCAGGAATCGACTTGGTGTTACGAAAAATTTCCAAAAGCTCTGTGCCTGCTTTGACCTTGAAGACAATAAATTTCGTATGCTCGTTCTCTACACCCGCCAGCTTAAGCGAATCCGACAGAAGATCAACCCATGATTCATAGTCACGGCGAGCAATCTGCTCACCTGCAACGGTAGACTTGCACTCTGGCACGTTGATAGAGGTCACGGACATTTGGTTTATCGAAGACATGAACCGAGACGTTTCCGTTCCCGTTTCATATTCCTGTTGATGAGTACTCGATGGGCCAGCATTCACTAAGAACTCCCCACTGTTAATGCTCTCGCTGCGAGGTGATGTTAGACTCGCCTGTAAAGCCCTAATTGTTTCATTCGCCCTTTCTAACTGTTTGCTCATTTCGATCCTTGCACATTTTTCTTCAGCCAATTCTTGCATAATGATCAAGCTTCTTTTTCTTAGTTTTCCTGTAGTTAATGATTAGATAGAAAAAAAAACACATTGAGGGAACACTAATTTATTTATATATATATATATATATATATATATATATATATATATATATATATATATATATATATATATATATATATATATATATATATATATATATATATATATATATATATATATATATATATATATATATATATAAATTAGTGTTCCCTCAATGTGTTTTTTTTCTATCTAATCATTAACTACAGGAAAACTAAGAAAAAGAAGCTTGATCATTATGCAAGAATTGGCTGAAGAAAAATGTGCAAGGATCGAAATGAGCAAACAGTTAGAAAGGGCGAATGAAACAATTAGGGCTTTACAGGCGAGTCTAACATCACCTCGCAGCGAGAGCATTAACAGTGGGGAGTTCTTAGTGAATGCTGGCCCATCGAGTACTCATCAACAGGAATATGAAACGGGAACGGAAATGTCTCGGTTCATGTCTTCGATAAACCAAATGTCCGTGACCTCTATCAACGTGCCAGAGTGCAAGTCTACCGTTGCAGGTGAGCAGATTGCTCGCCGTGACTATGAATCATGGGTTGATCTTCTGTCGGATTCGCTTAAGCTGGCGGGTGTAGAGAACGAGCATACGAAATTTATTGTCTTCAAGGTCAAAGCAGGCACAGAGCTTTTGGAAATTTTTCGTAACACCAAGTCGATTCCTGACGCCCCAGACGAAATGACGTTTCCCTTTTCAAATGCTTTATACAGATTAAAACTGTAATTTGGATCCGCTTCGGATATAATGCTCCAGCGCCGCAAGCTGGCTTTAGTCATTCAGCGTTCGGATGAATCAGATTTAGCTTTCATCATGCGTGTTGGTTCTACAGCACGTCTGTGTGAATTACGAGAAGAGAAAATGTTCGAAGAAATTGTAAGCGCTGTGGCTGCTCACGCTAGAAATAAGGATGTGAGAAAAGCAGCTCTCAAACTACTGAGCCGACAGGGATCGTTCACGGATTTGGTGGACGCGGTTCGTGAAATTGAGACTGTAGCTGTCAACGAAGAATACTACCGGTTGAAACATGGTAAACAGGAAACGGTGTCAGTAGCAGCTATAAGCTCCGATAATACGAAAGCAGGTTCATTAAGACGAGGAAGTTACAGGCAGTGGATCCCTCGGGGAAGGTTTGGCTCTCTATATACCGGTCCCTCCAGAATCGACTCTCACTTGTCATCGCAACGCAGGGAGTACAACAGCAGTCTAGAATCTGAGACATCTCGCTGTTATAGATGCAACAGCATTTATCACCGAGCTGATACCTGTTTTGCTATCGACAAAATTTGTTTGAATTGTGGACGTAAGGGTCACATCAGAAGAGCTTGTCGCCCGCCCTTTAGAAAAGGAAGTAAAGTTCAAGGTAGAAACCCGGACAATAAAATTGGTAAAATTGCTTTGGTTGACGCAGTTACAGAGGAGAAAGACGATGAGAAACCAGATAATAATGTATGTGTTGATATGAATTTGTAATGTATCAATCATTTGATCTACAAAAATTGATTTAAATAAATTCTTCTTTCACATTTCAATTCTATACCTTGTTTCATTGAAGTAAAGTGAGTTTGAAAACAAAATAAAACATGTTGTATATCAGTGTAAATGATACATCCTATTTAATCACATTCGATCAGATTCCCTATTTGCAATGAATCTCTTACTTTGCAGTTTCAGATCGCAACATTCGCGATACCGGAAGTTTCTTCTGATGAGGGGCTAATAATAGCTGAAGTTGCTGGATTGGAGTGTGAGTTTCTCATCGACTCGGGGGCTCAGGTAAACACCCTAACCAAAGATCGATATGATCTGCTATGCAGTGATGATCGATACAGAAAGAAAATGTTTAATGTCGAAAGTAGTACAGATCGTCCGCTCAGAGCATATGCGACAGATGATGAAATATCCGTAACTTCTACCTTCGAGGCATTTTTGCATATATCTGACGACCGTCCAAGTTTTATTGAAAAATTTTACGTTGTGAAAGAATGTAGATCCTTGTTGGGAAGGGCGACCGCCACGCTCTATAGTGTACTATTGTTGGGGTTACAAGTACCTGTAAACATAGAAAAGTCTTCGACACCTTCGTGGTACATAGAACAGGACATTGCATCGGTAACAGTAGACGACGTTTTCCCGAAATTTAATATTCCTCCGGTGCAACTACGTTATGATCAAACAAGACCACCATGTCGCAATGTCTTCATGAAGATTCCGATAGCTGTCAAGCCTATCGTTGAGAAGCGATTACAACAGCTACTTGCTACTTGTGATTGACCTTAGAGGGCCTAATAGTTATACACAAAGATCTCCATTTGCCATGCCATGCCTAGAGAAAATTCTAGCGGAACTAGACGGAGCGCAGTGGTTCTCGACTATAGATTATGTCCAATGCGTTCTTTCACATTGAGCTACATGAGAATAGTCGCCACCTAACGAATTTTTGTACCGAGTTCGGAATGTTCCGGTGCATAAGGCTACCATTCGGGTTGTGCAATGCACCGGACATTTTCCAAGAAGTATTGCAACGGAAAATCCTTGTGAGCTGTAAGGTGTGAAGAACTATTTGGACGATATTCTCATTTTTGGGAAAACCCAAGAGGAGCACGACAACAATCTTAATGCAGTGATGGAGCGCCTGCGAGCACATAATGTTACGATTAACGTCTCGAAATGCGTTTTCAAGAGTCAATCAGTCAAGTTCT
>NC_073694.1:102612760-102689385 GCF_029784165.1 Wyeomyia smithii
TATCCTAACACGAATAAAGTTGCGTGTGAAACACTGAAAAATATCTTTCTCCAATTTCCAATAAATATAATACTCTAAGACTCGTATCTACTACAATACCCTCTACCTCTACTCATTGTTTTAATTTCTTAGGAATCTTCACAAGTAATAATACTTTTTTCTGTTTTTTTTACTTTTTTTTTCTATTTTAATTGTTAATATTTATTGATACAGTAATTCAAATATTTTTACACATTTTTTTCTGATACAAGGGTTACTGATAAATCTGATATATATAATTATCATCAAAACGGTTAGGTCTCTTTAAATTGGGGCGATGACGAAGAGTAATCTTTTCAGAATGATGTGATAAACTTGACTTTAGTGGTTCCAGGTTTTGTTCCATAGCGAGATTTTCCGAGTCTTTCTCTGCATTTGTAATCAATCCACTAGAATTAAAGTGGTGATGATCAATGTCTGGATTCATACTATCCTGGGCAAACGATTCTTTTATCGAAGGGGCGAGCTTCAAATCATTAACATTTCTGGTATACTGAACTCCATTGTTACTCATAACTACTGCTTTGGCACCGGTTCTAGCGACTACCGTAAACCGTTCCGACGAAAATGTTGGGTCACTTTTGCACTTCCTCTGCAGGCTCATCAACACAATATCACCCATCTTCATATCACTCTCCTTCGCGCATCTTACCTCGTCTGCGTAGTGCTTGCTATATAGTTTTGCCTCCGCATCCAACTCTCGAACATTTTCCTTGTCTAATTGTTTTGGAAGAGATTCAGTCCATATACTGGGAAAAGTACCACGATATTTGTAACCAACCATCAACTCGAAAGGTGTTACTTTTAGCCTGGCATGCGGAATAAGCGTATTATGATTGTGCACAAATTTGTTTAAGCTCAAACGCCAGTTTGTGCCGTCAAGTGTAGATGCTGCTACAGCTTTAATAATAGACTGATTTTGTCGCTCCACAAGTCCATTTGTTTGGGGACATAAGGGTATAGATTTTCGAACATGTACTCCCTTATTCTCCCAGAAAGAACAAAATGTAGTGCTACTGAATGGTGGACCGTTATCGCTCTGTAGAATGCTCGGACAACCAAAGCTTGAAGATATCACAAAGTGCATTATTCGTAGCCTCCGCTGTTTTGCGCTTCATTTCAATGACAGAGAGATAGCGAGAATATGTATCTACCACCGTTAAAAAGTCTCCCGAGCCATATCCCGGGATCGACAGGAAATCTGTTTGTACAATCTCCCATGGTCCGTCAAGAAGATCTCGTGAAGATATTGGCAAAGGACGATTTTTTCTGGAGAGCATACAGCATGTTTCACAATCTTTTACGAACTTTTCGGTGTCAGAAGCCATGCGCGGCCACCAAAAAAAATCGCGCATGATGCGTTTTATGGCGACTTCTCCCACATGTCCACCATGAGCTGACATCATGGCTTTCGTTCGCAATGAACTGAGTAACACAATTCTATCATCTTTGCAAACTAGGGAACCAACGTAGTGCAGATGCTTTTTTTGAGCTCGTATCTACGCATATCGCGGGGCCATTTGTCGTACTTCAATGCTTCGCGTAATTGTTGCAACTCTGCATCTAGTTCAGCAGCAGCTTCGATTTCTCCTAGAGAAATGTCCATATTACCTATGTCCAACGCAAACAGTAAATGATTATCGCCGATGTCTTCGAATGGTACTGCTTCTTGAGATCGTTTGATTAACCTTGAAAGCACATCTGCAACATTGTTTTCAAACACTCGCTCAATTGTAAAATCAAAGGGCTGTAGTCGTAGAGCCCATCCCTCTGCTCGTGAAACCGCTCGCTTACCTATTCGATGCTGCTCACCAAAAATAAACTGATTTGCCTCGGCATCAGTTCGAGTTGTAAAAGATCTACTAGACAAATAGTACGCAAACCTTTCTACCCCCCATACTACTGCCAGAGCCTCACGATGAGCATGGGGATATTTTTGTTCAGTTACCGTTAGAGCTTTGGAAGCGCATGCTATGATTCGTGGTAAGCCAGCATCATTGAACTGCACCAAAACAGCTTCCAAACCAACGGCTGATGCATCAACAAAGAGTTCTGTTGCATCTGCCGTGTTGAAGTACCCGAGTGTTTTAATTGTTTTCACAGCTTCGTCCTTGAATTCTATAAATTCACGTTCCTCTTCCTCAGACCAGTAAAGGGTTTCCGAATTGGCTAGCATTTTTAATTTTTCAGTTTTGTTGGCTCTATTTGGTACAAACTTATCAACAAAAGTCACCAACCCTAAAAAACTTTTGACTTCCGCTATCGAATCCGGTCTCCTGAAATCTCTTATTGCACTCATCTTTTCCTCTTCAATTTGCCATCCATTTGCGGTGAGGCTAAACCCCAAGAACTTGACTGATTGACTCTTGAAAACGCATTTCGAGACGTTAATCGTAACATTATGTGCTCGCAGGCGCTCCATCACTGCATTAAGATTGTTGTCGTGCTCCTCTTGGGTTTTCCCAAAAATGAGAATATCGTCCAAATAGTTCTTCACACCTTTACAGCTCACAAGGATTTTCCGTTGCAATACTTCTTGGAAAATGTCCGGTGCATTGCACAACCCGAATGGTAGCCTTATGCACCGGAACATTCCGAACTCGGTACAAAAATTCGTTAGGTGGCGACTATTCTCATGTAGCTCAATGTGAAAGAACGCATTGGACATATCTATAGTCGAGAACCACTGCGCTCCGTCTAGTTCCGCTAGAATTTTCTCTAGGCATGGCATGGCAAATGGAGATCTTTGTGTATAACTATTAGGCCCTCTAAGGTCAATCACAAGTAGCAAGTAGCTGTTGTAATCGCTTCTCAACGATAGGCTTGACAGCTATCGGAATCTTCATGAAGACATTGCGACATGGTGGTCTTGTTTGATCATAACGTAGTTGCACCGGAGGAATATTAAATTTCGGGAAAACGTCGTCTACTGTTACCGATGCAATGTCCTGTTCTATGTACCACGAAGGTGTCGAAGACTTTTCTATGTTTACAGGTACTTGTAACCCCAACAATAGTACACTATAGAGCGTGGCGGTCGCCCTTCCCAACAAGGATCTACATTCTTTCACAACGTAAAATTTTTCAATAAAACTTGGACGGTCGTCAGATATATGCAAAAATGCCTCGAAGGTAGAAGTTACGGATATTTCATCATCTGTTGCATATGCTCTGAGCGGACGATCTGTACTACTTTCGACATTAAACATTTTTTTTCTGTATCGATCATCACTGCATAGCAGATCATATCGATCTTTGGTTAGGGTGTTTACCTGAGCCCCCGAGTCGATGAGAAACTCACACTCCAATCCAGCAACTTCAGCTATTATTAGCCCCTCATCAGAAGAAACTTCCGGTATCGCGAATGTTGCGATCTGAAACTGCAAAGTAAGAGATTCATTGCAAATAGGGAATCTGATCGAATGTGATTAAATAGGATGTATCATTTACACTGATATACAACATGTTTTATTTTGTTTTCAAACTCACTTTACTTCAATGAAACAAGGTATGGAATTGAAATGTGAAAGAAGAATTAATTTAAATCAATTTTTGTAGATCAAATGATTGATACATTACAAATTCATATCAACACATACATTATTATCTGGTTTCTCATCGTCTTTCTCCTCTGTAACTGCGTCAACCAAAGCAATTTTACCAATTTTATTGTCCGGGCTTCTACCTTGAACTTTACTTCCTTTTCTAAAGGGCGGGCGACAAGCTCTTCTGATGTGACCCTTACGTCCACAATTCAAACAAATTTTGTCGATAGCAAAACAGGTATCAGCTCGGTGATAAATGCTGTTGCATCTATAACAGCGAGATGTCTCAGATTCTAGACTGCTGTTGTACTCCCTGCGTTGCGATGACAAGTGAGAGTCGATTCTGGAGGGACCGGTATATAGAGAGCCAAACCTTCCCCGAGGGATCCACTGCCTGTAACTTCCTCGTCTTAATGAATCTGCTTTCGTATTATCGGAGCTTATAGCTGCTACTGACACCGTTTCCTGTTTACCATGTTTCAACCGGTAGTATTCTTCGTTGACAGCTACAGTCTCAATTTCACGAACCGCGTCCACCAAATCCGTGAACGATCCCTGTCGGCTCAGTAGTTTGAGAGCTGCTTTTCTCACATCCTTATTTCTAGCGTGAGCAGCCACAGCGCTTACAATTTCTTCGAACATTTTCTCTTCTCGTAATTCACACAGACGTGCTGTAGAACCAACACGCATGATGAAAGCTAAATCTGATTCATCCGAACGCTGAATGACTAAAGCCAGCTTGCGGCGCTGGAGCATTATATCCGAAGCGGATCCAAATTACAGTTTTAATCTGTATAAAGCATTTGAAAAGGGAAACGTCATTTCGTCTGGGGCGTCAGGAATCGACTTGGTGTTACGAAAAATTTCCAAAAGCTCTGTGCCTGCTTTGACCTTGAAGACAATAAATTTCGTATGCTCGTTCTCTACACCCGCCAGCTTAAGCGAATCCGACAGAAGATCAACCCATGATTCATAGTCACGGCGAGCAATCTGCTCACCTGCAACGGTAGACTTGCACTCTGGCACGTTGATAGAGGTCACGGACATTTGGTTTATCGAAGACATGAACCGAGACGTTTCCGTTCCCGTTTCATATTCCTGTTGATGAGTACTCGATGGGCCAGCATTCACTAAGAACTCCCCACTGTTAATGCTCTCGCTGCGAGGTGATGTTAGACTCGCCTGTAAAGCCCTAATTGTTTCATTCGCCCTTTCTAACTGTTTGCTCATTTCGATCCTTGCACATTTTTCTTCAGCCAATTCTTGCATAATGATCAAGCTTCTTTTTCTTAGTTTTCCTGTAGTTAATGATTAGATAGAAAAAAAAACACATTGAGGGAACACTAATTTATTTATATATATATATATATATATATATATATATATATATATATATATATATATATATATATATATATATATATATATATATATATATATATATATATATATATATATATATATATATATATATATATATATATAAATTAGTGTTCCCTCAATGTGTTTTTTTTCTATCTAATCATTAACTACAGGAAAACTAAGAAAAAGAAGCTTGATCATTATGCAAGAATTGGCTGAAGAAAAATGTGCAAGGATCGAAATGAGCAAACAGTTAGAAAGGGCGAATGAAACAATTAGGGCTTTACAGGCGAGTCTAACATCACCTCGCAGCGAGAGCATTAACAGTGGGGAGTTCTTAGTGAATGCTGGCCCATCGAGTACTCATCAACAGGAATATGAAACGGGAACGGAAATGTCTCGGTTCATGTCTTCGATAAACCAAATGTCCGTGACCTCTATCAACGTGCCAGAGTGCAAGTCTACCGTTGCAGGTGAGCAGATTGCTCGCCGTGACTATGAATCATGGGTTGATCTTCTGTCGGATTCGCTTAAGCTGGCGGGTGTAGAGAACGAGCATACGAAATTTATTGTCTTCAAGGTCAAAGCAGGCACAGAGCTTTTGGAAATTTTTCGTAACACCAAGTCGATTCCTGACGCCCCAGACGAAATGACGTTTCCCTTTTCAAATGCTTTATACAGATTAAAACTGTAATTTGGATCCGCTTCGGATATAATGCTCCAGCGCCGCAAGCTGGCTTTAGTCATTCAGCGTTCGGATGAATCAGATTTAGCTTTCATCATGCGTGTTGGTTCTACAGCACGTCTGTGTGAATTACGAGAAGAGAAAATGTTCGAAGAAATTGTAAGCGCTGTGGCTGCTCACGCTAGAAATAAGGATGTGAGAAAAGCAGCTCTCAAACTACTGAGCCGACAGGGATCGTTCACGGATTTGGTGGACGCGGTTCGTGAAATTGAGACTGTAGCTGTCAACGAAGAATACTACCGGTTGAAACATGGTAAACAGGAAACGGTGTCAGTAGCAGCTATAAGCTCCGATAATACGAAAGCAGGTTCATTAAGACGAGGAAGTTACAGGCAGTGGATCCCTCGGGGAAGGTTTGGCTCTCTATATACCGGTCCCTCCAGAATCGACTCTCACTTGTCATCGCAACGCAGGGAGTACAACAGCAGTCTAGAATCTGAGACATCTCGCTGTTATAGATGCAACAGCATTTATCACCGAGCTGATACCTGTTTTGCTATCGACAAAATTTGTTTGAATTGTGGACGTAAGGGTCACATCAGAAGAGCTTGTCGCCCGCCCTTTAGAAAAGGAAGTAAAGTTCAAGGTAGAAACCCGGACAATAAAATTGGTAAAATTGCTTTGGTTGACGCAGTTACAGAGGAGAAAGACGATGAGAAACCAGATAATAATGTATGTGTTGATATGAATTTGTAATGTATCAATCATTTGATCTACAAAAATTGATTTAAATAAATTCTTCTTTCACATTTCAATTCTATACCTTGTTTCATTGAAGTAAAGTGAGTTTGAAAACAAAATAAAACATGTTGTATATCAGTGTAAATGATACATCCTATTTAATCACATTCGATCAGATTCCCTATTTGCAATGAATCTCTTACTTTGCAGTTTCAGATCGCAACATTCGCGATACCGGAAGTTTCTTCTGATGAGGGGCTAATAATAGCTGAAGTTGCTGGATTGGAGTGTGAGTTTCTCATCGACTCGGGGGCTCAGGTAAACACCCTAACCAAAGATCGATATGATCTGCTATGCAGTGATGATCGATACAGAAAGAAAATGTTTAATGTCGAAAGTAGTACAGATCGTCCGCTCAGAGCATATGCGACAGATGATGAAATATCCGTAACTTCTACCTTCGAGGCATTTTTGCATATATCTGACGACCGTCCAAGTTTTATTGAAAAATTTTACGTTGTGAAAGAATGTAGATCCTTGTTGGGAAGGGCGACCGCCACGCTCTATAGTGTACTATTGTTGGGGTTACAAGTACCTGTAAACATAGAAAAGTCTTCGACACCTTCGTGGTACATAGAACAGGACATTGCATCGGTAACAGTAGACGACGTTTTCCCGAAATTTAATATTCCTCCGGTGCAACTACGTTATGATCAAACAAGACCACCATGTCGCAATGTCTTCATGAAGATTCCGATAGCTGTCAAGCCTATCGTTGAGAAGCGATTACAACAGCTACTTGCTACTTGTGATTGACCTTAGAGGGCCTAATAGTTATACACAAAGATCTCCATTTGCCATGCCATGCCTAGAGAAAATTCTAGCGGAACTAGACGGAGCGCAGTGGTTCTCGACTATAGATATGTCCAATGCGTTCTTTCACATTGAGCTACATGAGAATAGTCGCCACCTAACGAATTTTTGTACCGAGTTCGGAATGTTCCGGTGCATAAGGCTACCATTCGGGTTGTGCAATGCACCGGACATTTTCCAAGAAGTATTGCAACGGAAAATCCTTGTGAGCTGTAAAGGTGTGAAGAACTATTTGGACGATATTCTCATTTTTGGGAAAACCCAAGAGGAGCACGACAACAATCTTAATGCAGTGATGGAGCGCCTGCGAGCACATAATGTTACGATTAACGTCTCGAAATGCGTTTTCAAGAGTCAATCAGTCAAGTTCTTGGGGTTTAGCCTCACCGCAAATGGATGGCAAATTGAAGAGGAAAAGATGAGTGCAATAAGAGATTTCAGGAGACCGGATTCGATAGCGGAAGTCAAAAGTTTTTTAGGGTTGGTGACTTTTGTTGATAAGTTTGTACCAAATAGAGCCAACAAAACTGAAAAATTAAAAATGCTAGCCAATTCGGAAACCCTTTACTGGTCTGAGGAAGAGGAACGTGAATTTATAGAATTCAAGGACGAAGCTGTGAAAACAATTAAAACACTCGGGTACTTCAACACGGCAGATGCAACAGAACTCTTTGTTGATGCATCAGCCGTTGGTTTGGAAGCTGTTTTGGTGCAGTTCAATGATGCTGGCTTACCACGAATCATAGCATGCGCTTCCAAAGCTCTAACGGTAACTGAACAAAAATATCCCCATGCTCATCGTGAGGCTCTGGCAGTAGTATGGGGGGTAGAAAGGTTTGCGTACTATTTGTCTAGTAGATCTTTTACAACTCGAACTGATGCCGAGGCAAATCAGTTTATTTTTGGTGAGCAGCATCGAATAGGTAAGCGAGCGGTTTCACGAGCAGAGGGATGGGATCTACGACTACAGCCCTTTGATTTTACAATTGAGCGAGTGTTTGAAAACAATGTTGCAGATGTGCTTTCAAGGTTAATCAAACGATCTCAAGAAGCAGTACCATTCGAAGACATCGGCGATAATCATTTACTGTTTGCGTTGGACATAGGTAATATGGACATTTCTCTAGGAGAAATCGAAGCTGCTGCTGAACTAGATGCAGAGTTGCAACAATTACGCGAAGCATTAAAGTACGACAAATGGCCCCGCGATATGCGTAGATACGAGCTCAAAAAAAGCATCTGCACTACGTTGGTTCCCTAGTTTGCAAAGATGATAGAATTGTGTTACTCAGTTCATTGCGAACGAAAGCCATGATGTCAGCTCATGGTGGACATGTGGGAGAAGTCGCCATAAAACGCATCATGCGCGATTTTTTTTGGTGGCCGCGCATGGCTTCTGACACCGAAAAGTTCGTAAAAGATTGTGAAACATGCTGTATGCTCTCCAGAAAAAATCGTCCTTTGCCAATATCTTCACGAGATCTTCTTGACGGACCATGGGAGATTGTACAAACAGATTTCCTGTCGATCCCGGGATATGGCTCGGGAGACTTTTTAACGGTGGTAGATACATATTCTCGCTATCTCTCTGTCATTGAAATGAAGCGCAAAACAGCGGAGGCTACGAATAATGCACTTTGTGATATCTTCAAGCTTTGGTTGTCCGAGCATTCTACAGAGCGATAACGGTCCACCATTCAGTAGCACTACATTTTGTTCTTTCTGGGAGAATAAGGGAGTACATGTTCGAAAATCTATACCCTTATGTCCCCAAACAAATGGACTTGTGGAGCGACAAAATCAGTCTATTATTAAAGCTGTAGCAGCATCTACACTTGACGGCACAAACTGGCGTTTGAGCTTAAACAAATTTGTGCACAATCATAATACGCTTATTCCGCATGCCAGGCTAAAAGTAACACCTTTCGAGTTGATGGTTGGTTACAAATATCGTGGTACTTTTCCCAGTATATGGACTGAATCTCTTCCAAAACAATTAGACAAGGAAAATGTTCGAGAGTTGGATGCGGAGGCAAAACTATATAGCAAGCACTACGCAGACGAGGTAAGATGCGCGAAGGAGAGTGATATGAAGATGGGTGATATTGTGTTGATGAGCCTGCAGAGGAAGTGCAAAAGTGACCCAACATTTTCGTCGGAACGGTTTACGGTAGTCGCTAGAACCGGTGCCAAAGCAGTAGTTATGAGTAACAATGGAGTTCAGTATACCAGAAATGTTAATGATTTGAAGCTCGCCCCTTCGATAAAAGAATCGTTTGCCCAGGATAGTATGAATCCAGACATTGATCATCACCACTTTAATTCTAGTGGATTGATTACAAATGCAGAGAAAGACTCGGAAAATCTCGCTATGGAACAAAACCTGGAACCACTAAAGTCAAGTTTATCACATCATTCTGAAAAGATTACTCTTCGTCATCGCCCCAATTTAAAGAGACCTAACCGTTTTGATGATAATTATATATATCAGATTTATCAGTAACCCTTGTATCAGAAAAAAATGTGTAAAAATATTTGAATTACTGTATCAATAAATATTAACAATTAAAATAGAAAAAAAAAGTAAAAAAAACAGAAAAAAGTATTATTACTTGTGAAGATTCCTAAGAAATTAAAACAATGAGTAGAGGTAGAGGGTATTGTAGTAGATACGAGTCTTAGAGTATTATATTTATTGGAAATTGGAGAAAGATATTTTTCAGTGTTTCACACGCAACTTTATTCGTGTTAGGATATAGCTAACGCAAAATTATATGCGGCAAATGAAAAAAAATAAAAATTACAACGGAGCACGACAGAAATGCGATGATTGGTTTTTCGGGGAAACCCGACTAGCTTCGAGAGAATGCGCAGAGAATGTAAGAGAGAAAAAGAGCAGATATTCGGTTCGCGAACGACAGTGCGTTGCGCTGAAAAAATAGCGAAGTTTTCACCTCCACATAATACGCTGCGGTTCGGCTTCGGCAAAACACGAAGCGCGATTTTACAGTCATGCGAGAGAGATGAAATTTGAATCGTCATTCTGTTAGCGAAATTTGAAGGTGTAGCACGTAATTTCGAAACCGGCAACGATGGCAACAAAGCGTCACGACAGAAGTGAGCACGGAAGCTTTGGAAAATAAGGAGCTAAGTACGCATTGCAGTTTCTTCTAAAATCTGGTTCAAATTTTCAAGAAAAAGCTAAAGGGTAATTTATTCACATCAGTTAAGACGCACTACGAAGAGTGTAAAGATTATGCAAAGTTGTCGATGATTGTTGATTTCCTTTGAGAAATAAATAGCGATACGAAAAAAAGAGGGATAGAAGAAGAAAGAGCAGTGAGAGAGAGAAATTATACAGAAAGTAAAATATCCCATGTCTAGAATATACTTTGGTCAAAACTCTACAGTTCAAGCAACCAATAAAAGATCGCACTCAGTATGATTTTCTAAGAGCTCTGGGGCTTTCATTTGAGCATGCGAACATCAAAATCGGAATATGCGTTCTTTAAAAAGAGTGTTTTTTTATTACTTTTCTTTCTTGGGTCGATTTTAATATACTACACATATAAATAACATATTTACACATACATACGTACAGGCACACATACACAAACATACATCAATTGTTCAATTCGTCGATCTGAGTAAATTGGTATACAACACATGGCTCTCCGTGCCATTAATTTCAAAAGTTAAATGTCTCATATAAAAAATACTCTTTGATCAATATTTTAGAATCTAAGCCACTAATCAAAAATCCACTCGGTAGCATTCTAGGGGAGCACAGAAGCTTCCGTTTGCGTATAAGATCATTCAAATCGGATATTGCGTTCTGTAAGAAAGGTGCGTTAGTATTTTGCGGCACATACATACAGACAACATACATACACACACACATACACACACATACACACGAACAGACATTGCTCAGTTTGTCGAGCTGAGTCAGATGGTATATACGATTCGGCCCTCCGGATCATGGATCTATTTTGCGTTTCTCGACCGATTCTATAACCTTTGTTTAGTATAACAAAGGTAATAGTATAACAAAGGTAATTAGTATAACAAAGGTAAAAATCGCATCGAAAACCTCATGTCCGCCTAAATTGTCTTACAGTACCACTGTGCATTGTTGTTGCATTTCTGTGAGCGTACACGGAAAACAAAATCTACCCAACCGGAGGGTACAAACTACCTGAAATGATGTAAACCTAATACAACTTACGTGTTGGGTAGTTTTGCAATGCTATCGCTGAGTCCTTTCCAATTAATTTATTTTAAACAAGCTTTTACTCAATGATGGTGTTTTGACAAAAAGTCAACATTGAGTAGTTTGAACCCAATATTGGAATCAAAATCTAACTGGTTGAAAATTCAAAACCCGCGCGATGAAATTGATTTCGCGAAAGTGGCAGAGATTTCGTTGATATTGGTATTTTTGGTTTTAAATTGATGATGTTGAGTGAAGAACGTGCTTTTGTGCTTCTGTTTTGAAATAGTAGCCGCCAATTAAGAAGAAGATTAAAACTGCATTGTGAGAATGGAGCATGGAACGGAGAAGCCAGTTACACCAAATTAGAAGGTACGTGAGTAGGTTTTGAGTAGATTTTATAGATTTTTTTCAATGATCCGCTTTTTTCAACTAATATTAATTCAATCGAATGAAATTAACTGAAATCTACTCAAGGCATAGTTTAAAAGATTGAACTAAACGTTGGGTATTTTTAACATATCATTACTCTTAGTGCTATATACCTTCTATTGAATTAATCTACGACTACTCAAAATTGGCTTCCTGCACGGAACGACGCCGTTGAGTGAAATCGACATGAAAATGGGTACTTTTCGTTTTCCGTGTGACACATTCTTACACACGAATCTGAAAATACTCAATTTTAGACTTAGTTGGCTCAATATCATATTTTTACAGAAAAAATGACAAATCATGTGAAAAATCACTTATTACAGATTGCGTACGTAATTCCGGACTAGAAAAGATAAAAGGAGGAACCTGCGACTCTAGTTGAATCTTCTATATAATATTTATTTTTATTTATTATTTGTTTATTAGTATTTGTATCTCGTAACTTAAGACTTCTGTCTTTTTAATATTACATTGTTAACTCTTTTGAAGTAGAATAGGCATCACACAAAAAATACCAGATAGTAAAGAAACTTTATGACAAAAACTACTCAAATAACAATAATACTTGAATAACTACTTATTTGAAATGCTCACAACATCCTCTTCTAAATGCTGTGCAAGAAGGTATGTTGGCCAAACTATTGGGTAATGAATTCCAGTGTACTACACCTCGTACGAAAAATGAGTTCCCGTACATTGACGTGCGATGTCTAGGTATAATAAATTTCAAGGAACGATTACTTCGGGTCATATGTAATATTCTATGTAGATAACCAGGTTGCTTCGTTTTCAACAAACCATGTAGAAATAGGCAACTACGCAGCTTACTAAAATTTTCCAAAGTACAACCGATTAGGCGATACTGAAGGTGGGAGACACGAGAAAACCTGTTTAAGTTGAACACATAACGCACACATGAATGTAACGCAACTTTTAGCTTATTAAAAACAGTGACTGGAACATCGTCAAGCAAAAAATCACATGCCAAAAAATGGGAATAAATTAAACTCTTAAAAAGTTTCAATTTTGTGTTAGTTGCGAGGAACGCTGTTGTTGTATAAAGCGAGCGTAAACATTTATAAATTTTACCACATTGTGAGAGCACATATTTATCCCAACCAAAATTAGATTGGATGCGAATACCCAAACTAACAGCATCCTCAACAAATGAGACAATTTCATTGCCTAGAAACAACACCGGTTTCAAGGTACCATGTATAGAGCCATTGTTAATAAAAACTGCGTTTGTTTTTGTACAATTCAATGTGAGCTTATTTCTTGCAGACCAATCAAAGACTCGTTTTAAATCAGCATTAATTTTATGAGCTATTTCTACAGCCGGGTTACTACTACATCCATAATATAACTGGACATCATCCGCAAACAGATGAATCTTGCAGTTTTTGATGACTTCAGGAAGGTCATTTATGTATAAAGAAAACAAAATTGGTCCCAGAATAGAACCTTGTGGGACTCCGGATGATACAGGCAGAAACTGAGAAAGTATTCCATTATTGAAGACTGCTTGAGATCGCCCACTCAGATATGAATTTATCAGATTTGATGCATGTAATGAAAGTCCAAAGTTTGATCTCAGTTTTTGACATAAAATTGTATGTGACACTGTGTCGAAAGCCTTCGAAAAGTCTAATAAAATTAGAACAACGGGCCGACCACCATCAAGTACAAGACCAATATCATCAATTATTTTTAGCATCGCGGTTTTTGGGCTGTGTTTAGTCCGATAGCCGGACTGAAACTGATTTAACAGGTTCTTCCTGGTTATATAATCACAAAGGTTCATTTTGATTATTTTTTCAAAAATCTTAGACAAAGCGCAAAGGATGCTTATGGGTCGCAGATTATCTATCGTGTTAGAGTTGGATTTTTTCTTAATAGGTATAATCTTGGATTTTTTCCAAGCATCAGGAAAAACACTTGTTGTGATTATAGAATTGAAAAGATGTGTTATAGGCTCAACCAAAATAGGGCAAATATTTTTTATGAATTTCATTGGTATTAAATCGACTCCCATAGCATTAGAATTAATTGAGTACATAGCTTTAATGACATCAATTTGATTAACTCTACCAAAATAAAAAGCATCGTTATTGAATTCGTATGTTCCGAGGGTACTAGAAAAAGGCGAGTTGTTTTGAGAAAAATGACTACAAAATTTGTGATTAATTTCATCAGCAATGAAATTGTTCGGTGTTTGCGATGATGATTGACCAACTCCTAGAGTTTTCAGTTTTTTCCACAATTCCTCAGGAGGCACATTCATGTCAAGGCGGGAGGTAAAATAATTTTGTTTAGCTGTGCGAATAAGTCGGTTTACCTGATTTCGAATTCTTTTAAACTCAAGATGAACATCCGAATTTTTACTTCTTTTCCATTCCTTGTACAATATATCACGGTTAACAATTGCCATACTTATGGTTGTATTGAACCAAGGATTACGCTTTTCGTGCCACGAAACAGTACGGGTGGGAACAAAAGTATCGTGAAGATTCAACAATACTTCATTGAAAAATTCCAACTGCAAATTAGAGTCATCAATTCGGTAGAAAGCACTCCAGTCAAATGCATTGAAGGCTTCTATCAACGGATCAATTTGTATGGCGTTATAATCACGATACTGAATTACCTTAGGAGTGGGTGAAAAAGAGAAATCAAGAGATGCGAAAATTAAATCATGGTTGGAGAAAACGGGTGCTTCGATTTGGTTGAACCGTAACACTTTCGATGGATCATTAGTTAGGATTAAATCTAACAATGACGCTGCATGCTTGTAATATGCTTGTATTTAACAACGAATGACCTGGTTGTACTGAGATTCGAGCCCGCAATCTTCCGCTCTGTACCAATTAGTAGAAAATACATGGCTAGTTTGTGCTTGATTTAATATTAAATGTCAAATACTCAAAACACCCGCAACGAAGAAATCTTCTAAAACTAATGTTGTGAAATAAATTACTAGAACTTTCTTAACCTCAATAATGAACTTTGAGTACTTTATGCGAACAATATACCTGCATGCTTTTTCCTGCGTGCTCGAAGATTTCTGCATATACTTTCACAGCATATACTTTAGCGCTCCAATATAGCGGAGTAATGATTTTTTGTCGGCTAGTATGAAACGTTTGTACCAGCAAATAATTGTCAGGGTTACGTATTTCTTGAGTATGTGGTTGTATCTCGACCATATTTACTTTTTAAAAGTCGTGTGAAACTTTCACTCGTAAATTCCTTGTTTCCACAATGGTGAATATATGTACACTGCGATCGCTTTTTACGCGGTTTGTTTTTATGCGTTTTTTTAAACGGGACATCTTCACAATAACGCGGATTATTTTTACTCGATTCGGAAGACTATTTGTATGCGGTATCAAATAAGTTTAGTATGAAAATATCGAATCTAATCATTTAAATGCGGTACAACCAACCACGTAAAAAGCAACCCCAGTGTATACTATTGTTTTAAGCTTTCACTTTCTTGGTGTAAACTAATAATGCGATATATTTTTTTTTTTTTTTAAATTCCTAAAATAAAAAGAAAACATTTATGACAAATCTTCCATACTCACAATTTGACATCTACTCATTCGAGTTACACTTTTTTAAACATTCATTATATTCACTTGTCATGAAGAACAGATTAGATGTACAAGTCACCAATTTTGTAATAAGAAGCGACAATTGGTTTATCTCCACGATAATAAGAAAATCCACGAGACAGTTGTGATCAGCTGATTACAGTTCAGGTCGTTATTTCGATAGAACCCCGATCGGGGAAGCGCGAAAAACAAATATCCAATCGGTTGCTCCAGTTCACGAGAATAGCCATCCTTAACACAACAATAAAATACCACTCTTGATATTTTTGCAGACATTAAGATTTTGTGTTCGGTTCTGTTTTGGGTTTGAGATTGCAAAAACAATAACACAAACAAACGTACCAACCGGGAAACATCACCCATGTACTGCCTCATACATAAGCGAACTTTATTCTCATTATAAAAGTCACAATATTATGTGCATTTTTTCAGTGTACCTATTTGGGTAATTTTATTGTCAAAAGTGATTCTTTTTCGAATGTCCTGTAGAACAAAATCAGAAGTGGCGCACCTAGCGGTCGAAAAGGTAACTAGCGTTTCTGTCATCTTCAATGTGTCTTCATGATTCCACGTAAGTGAACTATATTGGTTTTATAAGATATTTGATATAAGTTAGTTAGAAGGGCATGGAACATATAAGTTAGCACTCTGAAGAGTTAGTATAGTTAGGTTAAAAATAGCTTTTTAACGGTGGCCGGCATCAAATATCTTAAATACCAATATAGTTCACTTACGTGAAATTATGAAGACAAATTGAAAATGACAGAAGCGTTAGTCACCTTTTCGACCGCTAGGTGTGCCACTTCTGATTTTGTTCTACACGACATGCGAAAAAGAGTAACTTTTGACAATAATATTACCCTAATGGGTACACTGATAAAAATGCACATTTTATTGTGAAGTGGACTCGGCCGAATATTTTATTTTTTTGAGGCAATCCATGGGTGGTGTTCCACGGTTTGTACGTTTGTCGACCTCCGACAATATTTTGAGTTGTAAAATGGCGACTTCCAGTGATTGGAAAAGACGAAAATGACCAAATACCACCTAATATGGATGTTTCTTTAACTAGAATGACGCTTAGAGACCAGAAATTGTCTCTGAATACCATTTCGAAATCCAAGATGGCGACTTCCGGTTTCTGAGAAACAGCGAGATATGACCAAATACCACCAAATATGGGTATTTCCGAAATCGTGATGATGCACTGAAACCACAAATCGACCTCAGGCAACATTTTAAGTTGTAAAATGGCGACTGGAAAACTGCCGAAAATGACCCAAAAACAACTAAATATGGGTGTTTCTTTAACCAGAATGATGCTCAGAGGCCATTGTCTCCAAATGCCGTTCTGAAATCCAATATGGCGACTTCCGGTTTTCAAACAACAGTGGCAAAAGACCAAATAACACTCATTATGGGTATTTCCGGGATTGTTTTGATGCACTGAAGCTACAAATCGACCTCAGACAATATTATGAATTGTAAAATGACGACTTCCGGTGAACTTCCGGGAAACTGCCGAAAATGACCAAATACCACCCAACATGGGTATTTCTTCAACCGGCCGATTTCCATCCAATATGAGATACTTCGATACCAGAATGATACACAGGAGCTAGAATCGACCACAGACACCATTTTGAATTTTAAGATGGTGACTTCCGGTTTCTGTAAAACAGCCGAAAATGACTAAATAACACCTATTATTGGTGTTTCTTAAACCAGAATAACGCTCAGGGGCCAGAAATTGTCTCCAAATGCCATTTTGAAATGCAAGGTGGTGACTTCCGGTTTCTGGAAAATAGCTTAAAGGGACCAAATACCACCCAATATGAGAGTTTCTTCAACCAGAATGATGCATGGAGCTAAAAATTGACCTCAGACACCATTTTGAATTGTAAGATGGCAACTTCTGGGAAACAGCCGAATACTACTGCATATGAATATCTCCGTAATCAAAATAATGTATAGAAGCCAAGCATTGACCCTGGACACCATCTTGAATTCGAAGATGACCACTTTTAGTTTCTGGAAAACAACGAAAATAACTGAATACCACCCAATATGAGTGTTTTCGGAATAGAGGTGATGTACTAAAGGCAAAAGTCGAGGATGTTGTCATTCCGATAAAACCAATAATTTCAAACGATATAAACAAATCGCAAGAAATCAATAAATTTGGAATGTTGAAAATTATTAAATTAAACACAAAAATAGGCGGGACGAAGTTTGCCGGGTCAGCTAGTAAATACATAAAAATGCTGGTTAAAGCAAAGCTGCAAGTGATGAAAACGAAGGTTAGAACTCGAGAGCAAAAAATTCGGAGCGATAAAAAAAAACAAAAAATACTTTCAAAACGAAGAAAACTTAACATTAAATAATAGTTTTCGCATAACAGTTGTTATCACTAATTACGTTTGTTTTGTTGAATATCTTCTATATATAATATAATAAAGCTTTTAAACCAATTACAACATTATATGTATCCTGCTTAAATTGTTGAATTGATAGAACATTCAAGTGTTATCTAAGCTAAAAGTTGCACAACAACCATATACGACTATTGACAACCATTGTGCGGTTTCTCCTTTTATCTTTTCCACGAGGTAATTGAAACATTCATTTAATTGTACACTTCGTGGCCTAATTATTGAGCTTGAGCTTGACGGCCGCACATTTCGTAGTTGCTTCCCGTGATGGATCTGAGCTGGTGAAGTTACACAGGGAACCACGTCTATAGCAACTTGGGATTAGTTTAGTTTTGAATATTTCTTCTTCGTGCCTCGATAAGCTACATCTATTATACAGTGATTACCCGATTATATCACACCCTGATGATTTTTGGCGTGATAAAATAGGGAAAGTGATAAAATCGGGAAATTTTTAAAATTTTATTTTTTTTATTGAAGATGTTAAATCAATAACTATATACGTAAAATCAGCGATTTTATTTTTTTTTGGAAAATTTATCTGTACAAACATATGAAAAAACTGTAGTTGTTTTTTTTTTTTATAAATCGATATATCTGAATAATGAAAAAAGAAAGAGAAAAGTTGTCAAGGGATGAATTTGAGCAAACTGGCTGAGCTTTGAAATAAAATATTTTAAAAATTTGAGATCCTGTACTGAAAAAAAAATTCAAAAACAAAAAGAGACTATAAAAAATCGATCATCACTATTTTTTTTTAAATTTTTTTAGATAGATAATTCAGTTGCTCAAAACTTTTCTGAACAAACCTAATAAAAATAAAAAACTAAAAAAAATCGATGTAAAGTTGCAAATAAATTACAATTAAGTTTTTTATTCGTTCATGTTTTTGTTTGACTTGGTAAAATGAGTTACTTGCTCTTTTTGTAGCGCAGTGTCATCAGCAAAATATTAGATGTTCTCACAACACTAAACTTTGCCGAAGACAGCATGCTGATATCTCTCACATATTGCAACCAGAAAAATCCTAAATTTTTTACGGTATTTTACGATTTTCAATGCCTTCTCATAGAAAACTTTATGTTGCTTGCAATATGTAAGAGATAGAAACATGATGTCTTCTGTAAAGTTTCTTGTTTTGAGATCACCTAATACTTTGCCTGAGACACCAAGCGTCTATCTTTATCTAATGAAAAAGTAAATATTCTATCTCACTTTTAGGAGGATTGATCACCCAGCTATCTACATCAGAAGATGCGTTTTCAAATATTTTGAAACTTCTCCGAACATATTATACGGTTATAATAAACATTTGTATCACTATTCAATTGTTCGCACGAAAACAGCAAAATGTAACATTGTGCATCGGTTGAATTTTTAATGTAAACTACATCCAGAATGATACACAGAATTATGAAAAATATCTTATACATTGAAGCGTAATTGAAAATCAGTTCACCCTGACATTTTTTTAATGAAATGTTCCATGATGATGAAATCGGGTGAAAAATGTGATAAAATCGGGGGCAGATAAAATCGGGTACTGATATAATCGGGTGATTACTGTATAATCAATATTTAACTCCCGGAATGGCGTTAGTTTTACATACAAACAATATACGCACGAAATCTACAACATATTTTTTTCTGTGAAAGTATGAAATTGAGTCAACTAAAGCTAAAATTGAGTAAATTCAGTTTTGTGTGTGAGAATGTCACCCGCTCACAGAAATTCAACAACAATGCACAGTGATACAGTAAGGCAATGTAGGCGGACATGAGTTTTTCGATGCGATTTTGTGGTTTTAGAGTAAACTTTTTTTAAGAACTTGTTTCTTATATTTAGTCTATTTTTTATGTGCAAATGAAAATTAGAGTGGTCCTGAAATGGACTAAATAAAAAAACTAACTTTTTTATTTGCAGAAATAAATGTATACATTCACCGGCACAGTTGTAGATCAACTAATTTTAAGCAACTTTCGGTATTTCTTCACAATATTTTTACAATATTTGTTGTTTCAAATGATACCAAAAAATATTATTTATGTTTGCCTTAAACGGAGACATCAATGTTTTAAAAGGGCCTATTTTTAAAATAGAAATAGTGAAAACTCTTCATTTGTACAATATATCGACAATGTTTTTTCGTCAAAATTGGCGTATTTTTGATTGAAGTTAACCGAAGAAAACTTTGTTTTCAAATTTGAATTGAAAAAATAGAGCAAAAAGACTGTTTTTGGAAACCAAATTTAATGTCTACAAAAAAGTTTTTTACAAAGTTACTTAGTATTAGATGATCTACAAGTTTGCCAAAGAATGTTTACAATTATTTATGCAAATAAAAACAAGTTAGTTTGTTTTTATTTCGTTGATTTTAGAACCACCCTAATTTTCATTTTCACATAAATAGAAGACTATGTTTAAGAAACAACTTTTTACAAAAACTATGGCTTTAAACCGCAAACCAAAATCGCAACGAAAAGCTCATGTCCGCCTAAATTGCCTTACTATACCACTGTGCAATGAGTTTAGTTACCTTTTTCACCACAAGAGGGGGTGTTCCCTGTCTGTCTTCACGGAAATATATGGGAAATTCGAGAGTGAACTATATTGTTATTTTAAGATATTACGTTTCGTCATTCGTGAACGGATTATTGCTATAAAATTCATTGGCCTCGTTATCTCTCTTCATAACACCACATGCCAGCATCGATCTCTTACGATCACCCGATCTGTTACCGAATATAAAGTTACGCAAGCAGAGCTAGGAGAGTCAGTATTCAATAAAGAGTCCTAGATGAAACACCGGTCATTCGTTCGCTAAATAAATTCGTCGTTTTCTTTAAAATTCTAATTACAAGCGTTAAGAACAATCTTCCGAAATTTCGTGAACAAACTCTTCTTCATGTTTTTATTTGAACCCGCATGTTTTAAACGTACATGGAAATATGAGTAAGTTTTTCGAAAAAAAAAACAAAGCAAGTATTTACCAGTAGAGGAGGGCATTTGATTTGCGATTCTTTTCCATGCAGTGGTCAGCGTGTTGGAATTGGAATGCAAAGCATTATGCTTGTTCCAAATTAGCTCCTCATTTTTCATAAGTTCAGCCAACCACTGTTAATTTTCACTGTCTTTGATTTTCCTCTGTTTTCCTCTCAGTTTGGCCTTTATGGACTGTGCGTCATGACATCGTTTGCGTTTATCTGCTTCACACTGTGATGGTTCGCCTTCTTCATCATCCGCGAATGAAATCGATAATTCGTCAATGATGTAAGTTTCGAAATAACCTCCGTAGTTTGCCGCCTTGGAGAATACAAATCTTGATCGCAATTCATTTTTCAAACCGTTGTCGACGTAAAACAAACGTGCACTTCAAATAAACAAACCGGTATATCAATATTTCACTACCTGCTTGGTTTTTTACTGGTGTTTGCATGCGTGAAAAAAGTAAGTCCAAGTGAAATATATGTGATCCACAAATTTTATTTTTCTGGATCATATGTGTTTACAGTTCTAAGCGAAATGAAATTTTTGCAGTTGCATTTTCACGCACGTAAAAAAATAGTTAGAGAGGTTGTTTATAAGAAACGACCGCAGAGGTTACGTAGAATACGACAGCCTGTCTTATGTCAATGTATATCTTGGAATAGGTTTGGGAATAATTGTGGTTAATTTAATAGTCTCTTTGCTCCAGATGAGGTTTACCTCTGTAGCCGGCATCGTGGTTTCACTTGCTGCCGTATCTGAAGCAAGAATGAAATTGAATTGTTCTGAGGCTGTCTTTTGTATCGAGTTGCACTAAGATATCTCCCAAGTAACACACGTTGGTATAGAATAGTTGACGTTACCTATTCCATGACATCAATATCACCAGAAAAGCGCAAAACATGAAGACTAGTAGAACAAGTACCGATAACTGCATGAAAGCAAGCCAACTTGATATAATTAAGTGGCAAAATACATCTCGAGTACTAATACGGCAATGCGCAAATCTGTTGCTATGACAACTGTTAACCAGCATAGTCTTTTCTGCAGCCGAGCAGGAAAGTCGTTTTTCTAGAGTGCTCTGTGGATTACCGAAACTAATTTCCCGCTCTTTTTTAGCGTTCGCGTGTGCAGTGGTGTTGTTTGGTGTGCGAATACGCGTCGTTTTTGGTGGGGGAGCCCCGACTGCCGAACAGCGCCAGTGGTAGTGGTGCTAATCGGCGCGATTGCTGCGTTCGCGTGTGAAGGTGGTGAGTCGTGCTTGTTTTGGCGCGAGTGCTGAAAGGTGTCGTCCTGGTCCAGCATCAGCAAAGGTCGATCCCCGCAGCAGAGGAGTACGGAGCTGTGGTAGTGGTTAGTTGGCGCGTGTGCTGTGGAACCCCGACGGGGGGAAAGCGTAGGGCATCGCCGCTCTGCAGTTGAAGAGACAGCGCAAGCAGTGCTGCTGATTCACATACATATAACGATAAGTGACACAACTTTTATTTTTTTTACCTTTTTGTTTCCGTATATACATACAGGTATATTTCGATTTCATATTTCCTTCCTTTTTATATATAGTCATACTCTTTAGCTTTAAATATATAAGTATTTCAATATATTCCATTAGCGGCATATAGTTCACAACCGCTATGGCGGTAGGTGGATTGCCTATTCCACCGGACATCTCATCTTGCTCATAAGGTGACGAGTCCGGGATAGATTTTTCTCCCGAATAATGAAAATAACGCTTTTTTCGATGTCGTTAAAAACGTAAAAGACCCCGTAAAACTGCCCCGGTTATCCCATCCAGTAAAGATCAGTCAACTCGGGTTAAAATGTATCAGGTTAACCAACCTGGTCTACGTTGGGTCGTGTATTTCTGACCCAGAAACAAGCCTCTTAGAGTTTTACAGATATGCAAAACTCAAAAGGAAAAGTACTCGAGCTTGACCGAGGTCTACAAGGTCAAAGCGGATAGACTCAAAGCAACATTCTCGGATCCCCGACAAGCAAATGCTGTCGTCCAGGATCCAAATTTCAAGGGTGTTATAACCGAGGCTGACCTCACCGAAGAGGATGTTGTGAAAGGTGTTGGATGCTTTAAAAATCCATCCCTTCCTGAAATAAAAGTCCTCGAATGCAGGAGAATGTATTCGAAGGATAATACGGGCAATTATTCCCCAAATGACTCGTTTAGAGTGACTTTTGAGGGAAAAGTACTCCCGGATTTTGTCGAGCTCCACAAGCTTCGACTACCCGTGAGACTTTTCTTTCCAAAAGTCATGACGTGTACGAACTGTTTGCAGTTAGGGCACACGAAGACCTACTGCAACAAGAAACCTTAATGCTCCAAGTGTGGTGAAATCTCCGAGAGTAACCACGCTTGCGGTGATCAAGAGACAAAATGCTGTCTTTGTGGTGGTGATCCACATGAAGTCGAGGCGTGTCAACAACGCTGTAAGCAATCATTTGCACAGATGCTGAAGACTGCCTTACAGCAACAGGAAAACCCATATTCCAGCTTGGAACATGACGATCCCAATGATGATGAAGAGGTATATCAACCTCTTCCGTCAAGTGGAGCCGTGCGTAAACGACCAAGCGTATCTTCCCCCAAGCTTCCTAGAAAGGAGCAGAAGAAAACACATACAAATACCCCAAGTGGTCCACCTTCTAAGCAAAATATTGCTAAGTCGTCACCTTCAGGATTCAAGCTTAATCCTGAGGGTAACAATTTCGATAAAGAGTTTCCCAAACTACCAGGAAAACAATCTGCTTCCGCTAAAAAACAGTCATCGGAATCTGAAATTCCGACTTCTGATGGACATATCTCATTCAAAATGATCGTTGAATGGATATTTACCACTTTTGGTCCATCTGATTCCCTCAAGAGTATGATTTCGGCTTGGCTTCCAACAATTTGCATGTTGGGTAAGCAACTATGCACCAAATGGCCCCTCCTCGCGTTCGTATCCTTCGATTTCTAAATCAGACAGCCGAAGTGACGAATCGACAACAAGGATCATACAATGGAACTGTAGAAGCTTGATCGCCAAATTAGATAAATTTAAACTCCTGCTTCACGATAGCAAATGCGATATTTTCGCGCTATCTGAAACATGGTTGTCAACTGATACGACACTAGCCGTTCAAGACTTCAAGAGAGGATTCAAACGGATTATCCGTTTAGACCGAGGAAACTCTTATGGCGGAGTGCTCCTTGGTATCAAAAAATGTTACCCATTCTTCCTAATTCCTCTCCCTTGCCATACAATAATTGCTGGCGAGGACCTCACTGTCGCATCAGTCTATATTCCGCCTAGAGCGGTTATTAACCGGTTGCAGCTGTCACAAATAATGGAACTGCTTCCGACTCCACGCCTTATCCTGGGAGATTTGAATTCTCACGGTACGGCGTGGGGCGCACCCAGGGATGATAGCCGTGCTGTTCTTATTGAAAGCTTTCTCGATGACTTCGATATGACCTTATTGAATATACCTGGGTTAGCTACGAGAATTGCAAGGCCTCCAATACGAGAGAGCACATTAGACTTGTCGATGTGTTCCTCCTCAATGGCTTTGGACTGCAAATGGGAGATTATTCATGATCCCCACGGTAGCGACCATTTGCCAATCAGTATTTCGATTATGAGCAGGCTCCATTCTGCTGCCACAGTCGAAGTAGAGTATGATCTTACCCGGAATATTGATTGGGAAAAATTCTCGAACACAATATCCCAGGGTCTCGAAACAACGGATGAGCTTTCTCCATCCGACGAATACAACTTTCTTGCAACATTAGTGCTAGATAGCGCGTTGCAATCTCTGAAGAGACCTGCCCCTGAGAACAAGTTGAAAATTCGTCCCAACAAGCAATGGTGGGACAACGAATGCACCGAGATGAAAAAAGCTCTAAAAGCATCATACATAGCATTCAGGGATGGTGGTTCAATTGAGCTTTATGATCAGTTTAGGGAGCTGGAAATAAAACAGTCTAAGCTGCACAAACTGAAAAAAAGATCATACTGGCAAAACTTCATAAGCACGTTACCCAGAGATGCTTCTATGAACTATCTCTGGAATACGGCTCGAAAAATGCGCAATAGGTCCGACAGTAATGAGGCAAATGAATACTCTGAACGTTGGATCTATGATTTCGCAAAATAGGTATGCCCAGACGCTGTCCCATCACAGCAAAAATTCAGCGATACAACGGCTATTGAAGAACCAGAATTCACCATGTTGGAGTTTTCAATTGCCCTCGCGTCTTGCAAGAACAAGGCTCCAGGACCGGGCAGGAGCAAATTTAATTTGATGAAAAACCTGCCGAACTCGGCCAAGATACGATTTCTTAAACTGTTTAATAAGCTTATCAGGAACAATATGATCCCGAAAGCTTGGAGATAGGTTAAGATTATCGCAATCAAAAAGCCAGATAAACCTGCCGCAGATCACCGCTCGTATAGGTCGATTGCGATGCTCTCATTCATACGCAAATTGCTTGAAAAAATGATCCTGCGTAGACTTGACAACTGGGCAGAATCAACTAACCAACTATCAGAGACTCAGTTCGGCTTTCGTAGGGGCAAGGGCCCTAACGATTGCCTGGCATTGCTAGCCACAGAAGCGGAAATGGCTCTTGGTAGTAAACAGCAAATGACCTCGGTTTTCCTGGATATCACAGGCGCATTTGATTCAGTTCCAATCGAAATTCTTTCCGAGAAACTGCATCAAAGAGGATTCTCCCCTATATTGACAAACATTTTTTGATCAACCTTCTGTCTGAAAAGCATTTACTTTTCAACCACGGTTCTTCAACAATAACACGAACAAGCTACATGGGTCTCCCCCATGGCTCTTGTCTGAGTCCGCTGTTGTACAACTTCTACATCAGTGACATCGACACATGCTTGACGGACGGCTGCACCATGCGCCAGATAGCTGACGATTGCGTAGTATCAGTCACGGCGTCTCTGGCTGTAGACATGAAAAACAGCCTGCAAAATACGCTAGATAGACTGACCGGTTGGGCCAGTTGTCTTGGAATCGAGTTCTCGCTTGAAAAAACGGAGATGGTAGTCTTTTCAAAAAAGCGACCACCACCTCGTTATGAGCTAGTTCTGTCCGGAAGACCCATCACTCAGAAGCAAAGATGCCAACCAAGGATCGATTTCCTTCGAATGGTAACAGGAACATCATGAGGAGCCCATCCAGAGGATTTGATACGACTCTATCAAACCACGACTCTGCCCATTATAGAATACGGCAGCATATGTTTCAGAGGTGTCACAGCCTCACATATGCTGAAGCTAGAGAGGATACAATACCGTTGTTTGCGTATCGCTCTAGGCTGCATGCAATCGACACATACCATCTCTCTAGAGGTCATTGCGGGAGTACTACCACTCAAAGAGAGGCTATTTGAGTTGGCTCTTCGTTTCCTCGTCAGATCGGAGATAGCAAACCCAATGATAATCGAGAACTATGAGAGGTGTTTGGAAGTTGTTCAAAAACCCTGTATGTCAGTTTACCAGCAGTTTTTGACTATGGAGATAAACCGGTTGTTGCTCCATCCCGTGAGATTTCAACATCGCTCAACAATTCTTCTGTTGTATTTGATTTGACGATGAAACAAGAAATCCATGGAATTCCCGATCACCTTAAACTAACAGTTGTGCCATCAATATTTTCGGCAAAATTTGGCCACCTCCCAGAACAGAATTCCTTTTACACTGATGGATCTGTAATAGATGGACAATCCGGATATGGCGTTTTCAATACAGATCATCGCATATCCCGCGGACTGGCACAGCCTTGCTCTTCTTTCTCTGTTGCTCTCAGTCCCTTTTCCTATATGTAGATCTTGGAGGATAATACTAATCTTTGTTTTCTCTCTCTATTTTTCATCTTAGGTTATGATTCCCAAGAGACAAGGACTCATCATCCGCAATTTTATTACATAATCATATAGATAGATCGTTTATTATATAGATAGATATAGATGGATGTGTATTAGTTTTAAGTTGAAATAATTTTGTATTTTTAAATTGTATTTAAAGAGAAAAGATGAGAGGGTTTTTATGCCTGTTTGAGGAGGAGCAGTCGGGATACAGGCTCTACTCAAGCTGGCTTTTCCCTACTCCAAAAGATATTCGGCCCCGTTATGCTTTGCGGTTGGGCCTAAATAAATATTAGAGTTAAAAACTGTTAACCAGCGCATGCGCAAATGTGTTGTGTCTGCGCAGTGCAACTAGATCGACAATTGCTTTTATCAGTGGCAGTTTTAATTGATTATAAAATGATGACAAAAAATAATATTCAACCTTTCAAAAAGAGATGTTTCTTTCGCTTGAATATTCAAATTGTTACCGCATTCGTTATCAACGTTATCTGGATATAAAATCTAACGAAACTAGAAAACGTTGTTAGATATAGGGGAACAACGGGCAACACGGACAGGGCGAGCAAGACGGACCGTTGCTCATTTCTATATAAACCATTGAAATTAACACAAATCAGTTATGCCAGTTACATACCAACAGGATCCTGGGAGTTTCGAGTTATTATGTAGATTGAAACAATAGTTAGTTATTTGAAAAATAAATAAAATAAGCTCACCCTCAACAGCAAAGCAATGTGATGTAGTTTTGGTCGTGTCGAATTTAAGCTTCTGCTTCGGTAAAACTTCAGAAAAAAAAAGTTTTCAATGACATTGGAATAATTGAGCATATTTGAGACACGTGGGTGAAGATAGTTTAGAGAAAATATTATTTCTTTGGAAATCACATCGATCCAAAAAAATTTTTGCCTCTTGGGCAAGACGGTCAGATGTTGTGTTAGCAAAATGGGCAGTCTGAGTAAACAACAATAGCACCATTTATTATTCTTTTTTCAGCATTCTTAGCATGCGATATGAGACCTAAAGTCATTAACTCTCATTTGAAACAAAAATCATCACTAAAAACATTGTTAAAAGCTGTAAATATACTACATGTAAATGATGTGAATGATTCCATCGGCGCAGCCGACGGTAAGCTTACAACACGTGCTTTTTTGCGCAGCGAGTCGTCCCGTATAGAAAAGAAATTTGCTATAGTCTTTCATAGGTCTGTCTTACCAGCACAGCCGGTCCGTTTCATATGCACGTTGTGAAATAGTGGTTTTTCGAGACTGTTTTTATTTTAGTGAAAACTAATATAAAATCACTCTAAAAAGGAAAAGTTTGCATTATTTTATGAAAAGCACTAGTCAATGTCGAATATTATGAATATCGTTGGTTGAAATGTTGTGTTTTGAGTAGAATAATGAATGATTTCCTTAGGGTGACCGTCTTGCCCGTTGTTCCCCTACAATAACAAAAATCTGAAGTGATATTGGTTACACTGCAAGCGTTTTGTTTATCTTTTGATGGCGCGTTTTGACCCGCTTCGAATAAATATAGAAATCGTTCGTATTATTTAAATAATAATTTGATCAAGTAATTTTAAGTTGGGTGTTGAATGCTACGACCACAGACTAACAGACGTAACATCGGAACCTAGCTCCATCGCCACAAAAAACGTTCATTTCAAATTTTCCATCGAATAACAGTCATCGCGCGAAAACGTCGTGTGGGGCGCTGTCATGCAATCTCATACATATTTTGTAGTTCCCCATTTGACACATGCAGTAACGCTGGCGCTGATGTCGAAATACATGACACAGCGCGAACACGACAGCAGATGGTGTTAGTGTTACTAACGTGAAGTACTGGGATCACCCAAACGATGATTTCATTGAAAGTTTGTTCGAGGTGTTATGTCTGTTAGTCTGTGCTACGATTATTGTACTAAGGAGAAGCATTTTGCAGGTACGTAGTGTTGTTATTAGATGGTGTAATGTCTTACGAAAAGACCTAGTGATAGTGATTGTCATTCTTGAGCTCATGTTATTAAAAACATCTCAAAAACCAGAAAAAAAAGAGCTTATTTTCGGAATGCGGTTTTATTACTGATAAAAAACAACTTCAAACACAATATAATAACACAAGTTTTCAATTGCGCTTGTAGTACACTTATATGACTACTTTCGTTGTTACTTATTTTCTAACATGTTTTGTGTGTTACTTGGGCTCAATTTAGGCAGTGGCTACGAAGAGGCTATAGACAAGGGCAAATAGTGCATTCCTCATCTATGATATAACAGTTCAAATAACAATTTTCTGCATTTTACGATAGCGTAGATAATTTTACAACTGATTGCTGCAAATAGTAAGACTTGCGCGAAAAATTATGTGATTCAGGCTCACTAGCTCAGAAATTCACCGGATAAACTTTGAGGTTAATTGTGTTTGTCAATGCCATTCATTCATTATTGATAACTGAATAATTTTTTTTCAACATGACGAATTTTTAATTTAGTTTTGAATGATTTACAGTGATAATTAAACTCTACATGAGGTGATTTATTATAAATTAAATATAAAAATTTCAATCGCTATACTGCTAGCGACACACGCTATACAGCAAGCCACACATGCTATAAACATGCACACCCGCGCTACAGACATGCATACACGCTATAAACATACACACACGCTATACAGCTAGCCACACACGTTATATAGCAAGCCACACACGCCACACACCTTATATATTAGGGACACACGCTACTGATATTCACACATGTTATGTGCACACACCCTATATATACATACGCTGGGTGATGGTGGCTTCTCAAACCACCTGGCGGAGCGTGTCTTCCAGTTTCGGGTTGTATTCAAAAGCCGAACTGAAAGAGGTAGGAACTGCAGCTAACCACTACCACCACCGCTGTTGCCTGCTGCTGATCCACTTCGCCTACTGCCATCGGTGTTGATGTCCGCTGCTGCAGCCTACTGCTAATAAACTGATTAGCTTGAGGAGAAACAGTCTCTTATACAGCCCAAAGAGTGCATTCCCGGCTAACTAGGTACTCCATTCTGTCGTCCTTTTTAGGGAAAGGCAGCAAGCGACCAATCAAAAGTCGACATTTGCGTTTCGACAATGTTCAACAATTTTCAATATTACAATAGTTTGAACAATCAGATTACAATTTTCTGCATTTGGACGGGTGCCTAAATGATTTTCCAAAAATGACAGAAATCGGTTGGAAACTGACTGGGTCTCGATGTTTTCGGTTTTGAAATTGGATCCCTGTATTGAAATTGGGTCCCTGTAATTGTTGCCGTAAGACGTATTCTTCGTCAAAAATTAACAATTTGTATGAGATTTTCAATTCACCTGGAACTCTAAATCTGAATTTTTGGAATCGTCTTATTCAGTATTGAAATGAAAAGATTAATTAATTTTCACATATGACACTAGAGGCGCCAAACCGTTCAAGGTCGTATTGAAAGGTCTCACCAACGATCAAACCGTTGATGAGATCAAACTTACTTTAACAGAATTACTTGGCATAGCCCCTACCCAAGTAATTCCAATGAAACAAAAATCACGAGGCGAAAACAGTCATAGAGCTGGAATTTCCCTTCTTAATTACTTAATTCATTTTAACCGCAGTGAAGTTAACAACTTAATTTTTTTTTAAAAATCACATGCTTTATATAATGTGCGTGTAAAGTGGGAAATTTATAGGAAGTTTGGCGGAGGTGAAAAGCATATGCCGTATTTGCCATGGTTCAAAATTCTGTAACATGGACCAAAAATGCCTTATTTGTGGAGACTCTTCTCACAACGTAAAAGTTATTGAAACTTTGTGAATTGAAGTTCAAACTGAACTTGGGATTTTATTTATTGCCGCAGCATATTTACCATTCCAATGCACACGCGAACACAAATATTGTTTTAAAGGTGATTTACAAAAACTCACCAGAAATCGTTCAAAATTTTTCATAATCGGCGAATTTAACGCTAAACATCGATCATGGAATAATTCTCAAAGTAATTCCAACTGTGTAATTATTGATGCTAGAAATTATTCTGTTTCAAAGGCTCAAGTGAAATTTGATTCACCAATAATTAACGATAAACTTCAACTTCTAATTAGTTTGAAAAAGTAGGAGGGTGGTATTCAAGACACGACCGCATGACGTTGACTACCGCATTCTTATAAAAAAAAATATTACAGGCTTTGTTATTTCTATCAAGTTGAGATATGTTTGTGTTACCCGTTTGTTATAATCGTTTGATCGGGTAGGCCAATGTACAGCCGTAAGTAGAGCTATACATTACTGCCTTACTAGCGGGGGCCTAGTGTGGTTGGTAACGTCTCCGCCATCCACGCTCGAAGCCTGGGTTCGAATCCCACCGCCGACATAGGTGTCGATGGTTGTGAGGTGGCGTGATCCACTCACAACCAACCCAACTGGTCTAGATTCAATTCTAGCCGACACCGGGAGATTTTCTGAGGCGAAAAATCTCTGGGATCACGCCTTCCATCGCATGAGGAAGTAAAGCCGTTGGCGCCGGTCCGTTAATAAACGGGTCGTGAGTTAGGGTCCTGGGTGTGGAGTCGCCTCCCCGGGCGTCGGTGATTGGCCACGACAGTGGCGGAACTAGACCGAGACTAGAAGCGAGAATGAAAAAAAAAAATTACTGCCTTACTGTGAATAAGAGGTACAAAAACCGAGTATAATATAGATATTATCAAATTTATATGCTTGAAAACATGTTATAACAGCGACAAGTATATGCAGTTGTGAAAACTTGCTGACCTCATTATAAACTGAATTGAATTTCCTACCTCGAGTCGAAGGTCCTTCTCCAGCGTCCCAATCAGTTGAAAGCGTATTAGCTGTTCGAAACTTAGCATTTTAAACAAAACAGCGGTTCATTTGTGTTTTTCTTAACGGGTGGCACTAACACATTCGTACGTAAATAGGTCTATACATCTTTGGTAAAGCTTTTCAAAATATTTGCATCGCTAATTGTTTTACATTTGCCCACTGTGGGGTCAGATTTTACTACAATGCTTGGCTCCCGAAAGCTGTAAATGTTTCTTACTCTTCGCAAATCTAGGTTCAACATACAATTTAGTATATATTTCATAAGAAGTGAGAACGGAAGCGAGAAAAGGAGCTAAGTATTTAAGCAATACAGTTTCTTCTAAAATCTGGTTCAAATTTTCAAGAAAAAGCTTAAGTGTAATTTATTTACACTAGTTAACGGAGAGTTAAAAGATTATGAAAAGTTGTCGATGATTGTTGATTTCCTTTCAGAAATAGCGATACGAAAAAAAGAGGGATAGAGAAGAAGAAAGAGCAGTGAGAGAGAAAAATTATCCAGTAAGTAAAAAAAATCCCATGTTTAAAATATACTTTGGTCATAACTCTACCGTTCAAGCAACCAATAAAAGATCGCACTCAGTATGATTTTCAAAGAGCTCTGGGGCTGTCGTTTGAGCATGTGAACATCAAAATCGGAATAAGCGTTCTGAAAAAGAGTGTTTTTTTTGTTATTTTTCTATTTTGGGTCGATTCTGATATACTACACATATGAACAACATATTTACACATACATACGTACAGGCACACATACACAAACATACATCAATTGTTCAATTCGTCGATCTGAGTGAATTGGTATACAACACATGGCTCTCCGTGCCATTAATTTTGCCTCAAAAGTTAAATGTCTCATATAAAAAATACTCTTTGATCAATATTTTAAAATCTAAGCCACTAATCCAAAATCCACTCGGTAGCATTCTGGGGGACCACAGTAGCTTTCGTTTGCGTCTAAGATCATCAAAATCGGATATTGCGTTCTATAAAAAAGGTGCGTTATTATTTTACGGCACATACATACAGACAACATACACACACATACACACACACATACACACATACACATACACACGAACAGACATTGCTCAGTTCGTCGAGCTGAGTCGAATGGTATATACGGTTCGGCCCTCCGGGCCTTGGATCTATTTTACGTTTTTCGACCGATTTTATAACCTTTGTTTAGTATAACAAAGGTAATAATTGAAATTAACTTGAATGAAATTAAATCAATTATTAAAAAATTTCAAAAATATGAAAGCTCCTGGTGACGATGGAATCTTTAACATATTAATCAAACATCTCCCTGAGAGCACAATGAAATTTTTAGTAAAATTTTTCAATAGCTGCTTCAAAATTGCATATTTTCCCAAATTATGGAAAAATTCAAAAATAACTCCAATTTTAAAGTCGGATAAGAATTCAGCTGAGGTTTCAAGTTATCGACCAATCAGTTAGCTTTCTTCAATAAATAAACTGTTTGAGAGAATTATTCTTCATAGAATGATGTCACACATCAACGAAAATTCAATTTTTGCAGATTAACAGTTTGGATTTCGCCATGGGCATTCCACCACTCATCAATTGCTCAGAGTTACTAATATGATACGAGGTAACAGATCTGAAGGTTATTCCACTGCACAGTGGTTCGAATTGTATGACAAGGGCGGTCATACAGGCCCGTAGGTACCGGGGGGGCTAGGGGGCTTAGCCCCCTCACGCGTTTGTATTGCCCCACCACGCAATTTTCTCATGTATGTGATTGATACTAGGTGAAAAATTCCAAAAGAAAAATCTGAAATATTAGCAATAAGCATTATTGGATAGTCACCAGTTTTTTTTAATGTTAACGGTATCAGTCAATTTTTTGGTCGAGCAAATATGCCAAAAAAGATAAGTTCTTCAATCTTTTGGTGAGCCAGTATCCCAACTTCCTGCAATATGATCTTGTGATTCATGTTCATGTTCAGATCAAAATATATTGGCCAGACTTTTCCACATCTCGGAAGCATAACCCAGACCGTTACCTGGCCCAAACAACTCTGTTCCGGTCCGGTCCGAAATAAAATCAGACTATAAAAATTGTAGTCTGACCGGACTTTGAACTAGGCATTCCACTCTCTACCTGGTCTGATGGTAAACACTGATCAAACAAAGCCTATCGTAAAATTTAGCATTTGGGCTGACGGTTGAATGGCTTCATTCTCTCAGTATTTTTTCGCGAATAGATTCTCTCAGTATCGTTGGTTGACATCGGTCGGCGACTCTCGAAGCTGGATTTATTTGAATTTCGTTTAATGATAGGGCTCAAAAGTTTCGTCTACTCGAAAAAAATCATCCAAATTTTTTTTCCGATAAGGTACACCAGATCTTGACGTTTCATGCATCTTTCAGACATTTGGCATGAAAAATTCGTTATCGACAATATCATGAACTTTTACCTGTGCATTTCATCAGTCAGAAAGTTGAAACATTGATCGCTTTGAGGGACGTGTTCCCAAAGGCCGATTTAGCTGAAATTTTGCATGAGGACTTTTGAACCCTACCGCTAAACGATATTCGAATGACCTTTTCTCATACATCTCACTGGCGCCCTACTGTATATCTTCCATATCGTCAATTGAGTATTTTTACGGCTGGGTATTTGAATACAAACTCGATATGAATATAAAGTAAATGTACGAAGCTCTTACTCAGTTAGAGTAAAACTAGCTGAACCTGCGTAAAAGATTGATCCCCTGAAACTCAATTACACAATGTAAACCTGCTCATTTAAGTTAGCAATTTGTAGCTTTTTTTCTTTAATAAGGAGGTTTTTAACCACAAGATGGCTCGCCACTTTAAGACAGAAATGATAAAGTTTATATCCCTGCTTTATTTCCGGGAATTTCCGGCAATATACACCCGGAAAATCGGATTTTCGAGAATAAGAAAATTCTTACGGGACACCCCTAACGCTTATTTGAAAATAAATGAGCTTCTGAATCTTTAGGTGCTAAAACAATCGAAATGGGACGAAAACTGCAAACGGTATAAGAATTTTAATTTGTGATTACCCGAGAACTCCGTTGGACGCGTAAAGATTCTTTTTTTGTCGAGCACATAACGGTTTTAAACTGCTTAGTCCACAAAAAAAAAACGTTTTACACTGGGGTCTTTTTTTACGCGGTTGATTGTACCGCGTTTAAAAGGTTAGATTAGATTTACTTATACTAAACTTATTTGAAACCGCGTACAAATAATCTTCCGAATCTCGTGAAAATAATCCGCTTTATTGTAAAAAAATCGCAAATAATAAAATTCATAAAAATAATCCGCGTAAAAAAAGACCCCAGTGTATCAAATAAAAATTCTCTGCCCCCCCACGCGAAACGGAGTAGCTACGGCTCTGCGGTCATAAATCATTTTTTCACCGTATTGCCCTTGAAAACTGCTGAGATCGACAGATTTAAGTGTTGTTCGACTATAACAAACTTTTCTGGGTACTGCCATCATAAAACTTGTTACAATTTTCTGGCATTGCCATTATTATGCATGCATAATAGGGCGCCAATCGGGAAAAGTTTGACCATTGAATTTCGAAATACGGCAGCTTTCAAAAGTTTTGCCTTCTCGAAAAGAATCATTATGCAAAATTTAAGCACAATCTGGTTCCGTTAAAGTGAACCCTCAATGTGCTCAAAGTTTGATTTTTCTTCTTTTACGTTAATCTTCTGGAATAACTTCAAACAAATTTGATATTTTCTCAGGAACCCCCCGTATTTCAATACCGAATATCAAATTTAAATATAGACAAATGTTTAAGAACACATTTGTAAATTTGAGCTGAATGTACCACAACCCTTCTAAGAAACTATGTAAAAAGTATGAAATTCAGACGAAAAAATAACCATTTTAGCCACTTTTCATCGACTAAGATGCAAATATATGCAGCTGGAATCTTTAACAAATCTTTTTTAGGTCCTGAATCTTTCATTTGGTGGTAATTTGGTGATAGTATCTCGCGCGGAAAAAATTTGAAAGTTTTCATGAATTTAAGTATGAGTGGTGCTCTCCAACTTTATTACTACGTTCCCAGTTACGACTAATTATGATTTCAGTTTAGCACAAACCTAACCAAACAACACCGCAATAGCAATACAAACCTGTTTTTTAAATTTCCGTAAAAGGAAAAAGTCTTCGTGTCATATGCTGTCGATTGCAGAAAAGTTTAGATATGTTTTCTTCTTACTTGCAAAAGTGGAAAATCTCTCCCAATGCTTCTAAAACTCAAATGATAATTTTTCCTCATAAGACTAGGGCTTCTTTCCTCAAGCCAAACAATAATCACGTTGTCAAGATGAATGGGTTATTTCAAGTTGGTCTGACAAGGTTAAGTACTTGGGACTAATTTACGATAAAAAACTTATTTTCAAAGTGCACATTGAAAGTATACAAGTCAAATATACGAGATGTTTATATCCTCTTATTAACAGGAATCCTAAACTTTGTTTAAAGAACAAACTTTTGATTTACAGACAAAGTTTTAGACCAACAATGCTTTATGCTGTACCGATCTGGTCAAGTTGCTGTTCAACAAAGAAGAAAACGCTCCAAAGAATTCAGAATAAAATTCTGAAAATGATTTTGAAGCGTCCTTCTTGGTTTGGTATACTCGAATTACATAGACTTACTGGTGTTGAACCATTAGAAGCTATGTCAAATAAAATTATTAACAATTTTCGACAAAAATCGTTGCAATCCTCAATTGCTTAGATAAGCTCTCTTTATAGCCAATAAGTTAGCAATTAAGTTAGTTGTAAGTTTACTTCCCCTTTTTTGACAAGTAGGTTTAAATCCCTACGAATGATAAGTCCTAATTGCGAAAGCAAACAAATCCTAGCAATTAAAATTACAAATTTCTAACAGTGTTGAGAAGTCACCATTTGTGATTGGACGCACATACTCATTATTTACTAATATTTATCATAAATACTTAAGCTACTAACAAATCCTCCTTTAAAAAATAAAAATAAAAAAAAACCTGTTTTCTAAAGGCTTATGATGAAATTAAAAGATGAAGCAATTGAATTTGTTCTTCAGCGGATATGTATACAATGCAAAAAAACACGTCTCTTAAAGTTGATTTTGCCAGTGTCAAACACCTTCCCTTATCTCGTGCTCAAAAGTAAATTGTTCATCAAATAGGCCAACAAAAACAGCTTTTCTGCATTCTCAGGTTTATAACCGATCCATTAAATCATTAATAACCAGAAAACAAAAAACAACTTTTTTCTATTTTTGGCCTATGTGCGAACCACTGTGCACTGAAGCTGCTCTTTTAGACATTGAAAAAGCATTCGACAGTGTTTGGTTAAAGGTTTGATTACAAAATTGCAAACTTTTAATTTTCCAACTTTCCTAATCAAAATTTTAAAAAATTATCTTACTGATCGTGGTCTAGGTTGTCTATCAGAATTCAAAATCTGATAGATTTCCTGTCAAAGCAGGTGTGCCTCAAGGTTCAGTCTTGGGCCCAGTCCTGTACAACATATTCACTTCAGATCTACCTGATTTGCCTCCAGGATTCACAAAGTCATTGTTTTGCGATGACACAAGCATTTCCGTGAAAGGAAAATGTCTTCGTGTCATATGCAGTCGATTGCAGAAAAAATTAGATATTTTTTCTTCCTACTTGCAAAAGTGGAAAATTTCTCCCAATGCTTCTAAAACTCAAATGATAATTTTACCGCATAAGACGAGGGTTTCTTTCCTCAAGCCAAACAATAATCACGTTGTCAAGATGAATGGGATTATTTAAAGTTGATCTGACAAGGTTAAGTACTTGGGACTAATTTACGATAAAAAACTTGTTTTCAAAGAGCACATTGAGAAAATACAAGCCAAGTGCATCAAATATACGAGATGTTTATATCCTCTCATTAACTAGAATTCTAAACTTTGTTTAAAGAACAAGCTTTCGATTTACAAACAAATTTTTATACCGGCATTGCTTTATGCTGTACCGATCTGATCAAGATGCTGTTCAACAAGGAAGAAAACGCTCCAAAGGATTCAGAATAAAATTCTGAAAATGATTTTGAAGCGTCCTCCTTGGTTTGGTACACTCGAATTATATATCTTCAACACCAGAAACATTAGAAGCTATGTCTAATAAAATTATTAACAATTTTCGACGAAAATCGTGGCAATCCTCAATTGCTACGATAAGCTCTCAATAAGTTAGCAATTAAGTTAGTTGTAAGTTTACTTCCCCGTTTTTGACAAGTAGGTTTAACCCGTAAAGACCCGGGACGAAACTTGTTTTTTAAAAATGCTTGTGCTCAGCACTGGAACGGCCGATTTGGAAAAACTTGGAATTTTATTCAAGGGGAATAGTTGCTCTAAGTTTTGGTAAAGATGCCACCCCTCTGGACCCCTCCACGTTTTCGTGAGACGCAAATATGTCTGTGTTTTTTTTTTAATTTTTCAAACAAATTGAGCAAACACTGGGAATTTTCATATGTATCAATTGCTCCATATATCAAATCATGTCAGGTGGATCAAATATGTTATGTAAGAGGGCATTTAGGAATTTCCAAATTAGTTCAGTACAAATTCACAAAACTAAGTATTTTTACAAAAAATCAAACAACAAAACCGTTCTTGAAATTTTAAGCTCTACATTTTAGCGGTAAGATCTCCTGAATCCATACGCGATGAAAAATTTATTTTAGTATGCAAGCATTTTGAGAAAAATCGGTTTAAATTCAACAAAGTACGTATATTCATGGAAACCTGATTTTCCCAGTCTCCCACAGTAGGTTTCAACTTGGCTCTTCAATTTTCAAGCTCTATATTTTTAGAGTGACGTCTCCTGAATCCAAAGATGGTAAAAGATTTTTCTAGCATGCACAGATTTGGAGAAAATCAAGTTTTCATAAGTTTCATAAGGACTCGTACTTTAGTGAATTCAAACTCGTTTTTCTTTAAGAAGACCTTGCTTCAAAAATGTAGAGCATAAAATTTGAAGAACGATTTTCTTATTTGAATTTTTATGAAAATACGTAGTTTTGTGATTTTATACTGAAACAATTTTGAAACTCCAAAATTCACTCTTACATACCATATTTCGTCCACCTGACATGATTTGATACATGGAGCAATTGATACGTATGAAAATTCCCAGTGTTTACTCAATTTGTTTGAAAAATTAGAACAAAAAACACAGACATATTCGCGTCTCACGAAAACGGGAGGGCTCCAGAGGGATGGCATCTTTACCAAAACTTAGAGCAACTATTCCCCTGGAATAAAAGTACAACTTTTCCCAAATCGGCCGTTCCAGTGCTGAGAACGAGCATTTTAAAAAACAAGTTCCGTCCCGGGTCTTTACGGATTAAGTCCCTACGAATGATAAATTCTAAATACGAAGGCAATCAAATCCAAATAATTAAAATTACAAATTTCTAACAGTGTTGAGAAGTCACCATTTGTGATTGGACACACACACTCATTATTTACTAATATTTATCATAAATACTTAAGCTACTAACAAATCCCCTCCTTAAAAAAAGTCAGCTCTCGTAACTTGTTGTAAATGGGATACGTAAAAGGCAAAGCTTTGGTGCTACATTCCGATTCGGAACTTGACCTTCTGTTTACTATACACAGACTTCGCAGCCAACCGTTAACTGTACAGGACAATTGCGGGGCTAGCGCTACGATCCTACTGACATTAACAGTCTTTCCCGATTCAAGACTCGAACCTGCGACGACTGGTTTGTTAGGTCAGCATTGTATCTCGAGACCAGCTCGAGAGATGAAGTGGGCGTGTTTTCTGTATTTAACATCACTTTTCTTTGAATATACTAAGATGTCTCGGTCTTTCCTCTTTAAAACTTTGAAAACCTGAGGGACAAAGTTGGGTGCCATCTTGTTTGTTCATGATATTTTCTGTATCAGGACATCATCTTCTTCAGAGATGGGATTTTCTCTAGCGTTTCGCCGCTTGTCGGCATGCAACTTACCTCTCTCCTTGACTGCCGTAATCTCGCAGACTGACGTATGCGACAGCGAGTAAAATTTTCAGTACAAAGCTTTTTCCAAAAACGTTTGTATAATAAGTGTTAGGACGAATTTCAACAATCTGATCTGTACATAATGCATTAAAATAATCACAAAACATTGCCGAACGTTTGATTTGTGGAATAAGGTTTATTAACCGAGGTATGTTACCAACGTCATTTTGTTGTAGAAACAGCGATTTTAATTTCACTGTTTCTACAACCGATTGACGTACATCCATCGTAGTATGCGACAAGTCGTTCGGCGATTTTTTTTTTCATAATCAGTCAAACAGTCGCGATCCGAGAATACGTTTTTGGAAATGAATTTAGTTTGGAATATTATAGCATTCGTGGCCACTGCCATCTTCAATTTGCACTTCTTCCGTACAAAAATCACAAGTGCGCCTTAGTTGTCGTGGTTTTAGAGGACTACAGTATGATAAAAGTTTTGTAGACTTCGTGCCGCGGCGACTTTCCTGCCATAGGACCTCAACGAATTTCTCTGCTAATGTCGTTCTCGGTAATCACCAGTTAGCCTAAATGCACGCACTTGTCAACTACCTCGATTTCATCACCGCTAAGCTGAATCCGTGGTCTGAGTTTAACACGGTCTTCTCTGTGGTCGATTGTAGTCTTTTGTGCATCATCCCGATTACGGAAATATTCATATTGAGTGGTATTCGAAAATTTTGGGAGAAGTTACCAAATTAATTGGGAGAAGTAGCCAAATTAATTCAAATTAATCTTTGGAGTCGGTTCTTGACTCCTGTGCACAATTTCGATCATTTTATTTCCTGCTCCCAAAACCTTCGACATGTCAAATTTAGTTCCATTTGCTTGATTAGTTCATGAGTCGTTTAATGTAATGAATGTTTCTCAAACATAGTTGTGTTGGATTTACGTCACGTTGAGTAGAAATGGCGGTTACGTCATTTCGTTTTCGTGAAATAATGGCGCTAATTTTACACTTTTTTTATTTATTTATTTAATTAACTTCAACTGACAAAATCTCAATGCAGTGTGCAATGGGAAAAGCCGACTTGAGCTAATAATATCATAACCGTTCTCGGATCGGCATAAAAACCCATTTTTAAATGAGGTGTACAGAGTTTACAATTACAGATCACATACAAAAATCAGTCAAGAATTATAAAAAGTAATAACACTATAAAACATTTTCTGCGATTAATCTAACATATTACTTCAAAGGATTCGGTTCTTGCTCTAGTGTTAGAGAAAAGTCAAACAAATGATATACGCTATTGAAAATACAGCACATCGCTTGAACGAATTCATGTTTCCCATAGCCGGTTCGGTGAAACGCAGTTCGAAGGAAGTCTCGAGATCTTAGAGGCTTGGAACCGACGTATAAATTTAACATCGACAGGAGCTCAGGAGCATCAATTTCACCCATTAGAGACAAATCGCGCCAAATGACCGATGGTTCTATTTTGATTTGAATGAAACTTTGCACACGTATTTGGCTTAGCAAACTGAGCATTTTTGACGGATGGAGAGATTTTTTACACCCATGAGTTACATTCTAAAAGGGCGTATGTCTTTTGGCATAGGTTTTATTCGAAGCATTGTAGTCCAGAAACCGTTGGTTGTATAGAAAAACTGTCTGAGAATGAGTTGTAGGGGATTCAAAATGCATCATAAAAAAATTAAACACTGTACAAAAAAATTTTTTGACCAAAAAACATTAATAATAACCATTAAATTTCAATGTAAAAAAAAGAGTTGAATATTTTTTTATTTTTTTAATAAACTTGACGTTAAAACGCAACTTCATAAAAATATATGTTTGTCGTGCAACACTACCTTCTTGTAAAGTACGTTACCAATATCCTATAATATCTGTTTTCGTATATAAATACGATTGCAATTCTTTAGAAGTGTTAGTAACAGTTCGCATTTTGTGAAGATGAACAAAGTGAATATGGAATACACCAAGCCCAAGTGCTGTACACCATTTCCTGATCGTCGGTGCTCATCAAGCTTACGCAAATTAAACGAAAACGTTATATATATAACGTTATAAAAATATTGAACAGTCAAGCTAATTTTATTACGTTTCTATCAATTTGTGATTCGTGTAGATTATATTGTATCAAAGTGAAAGATGAATTTGATCTCGAAGAGCATCCACACAATTCATTCCTGGAACCATCAACATTAGGATGTGGAAGAAACATTCTATCGACGGAGTTGCAACCATCTGCATCTGTATACGAGTTGGCGGAGATACCATCAATCGTATCATCATATTCTCAAGAAAGAATTCAAAAAGAATATTTATTTATTTATTCATTTCGTCAATCATATATGTAGACTGGTTACATTAATTTCTAAACTATACACGAACGCAATATACAAAGTTTTGATAGTGTACGGATCTTGAAAATTGTAGCAGAAGCGTTTGATAAACCCTAACATGTTGTTTGCCTTGTGTATGATAGTGTTATAGTGGTCGATGAAATTAAGTTTAGAATCTAAGATTATTCCTAAATCCCTAACTTATCACATTTCTTCACATTCTGATCGCCTAATGCAATTACAATTTTGGGCGTTGTTACTTTTCTGCTAAAGGATATTACATTGCATTTTTTTACGTTTACTTCAAGTAGGCTTTTCTTACACCAGATGTAAAATGTGTGGATTTCATTCTGAAATACATTGATGTCTTCTTGATTTTTTATTTCCAAAAACAGCTTCATGTCGTCGGCATATATTAGAACTTTAATATTTTTGAGGATGAAGGAAATGTCGTTTACGTACAAAATAATAAGAAGTGGTCCTAAGTGGGAGCCTTGGGGAACAATACTCCAGAACACAGAAAATTGAGTTATTCAACAAAGGCCTAGCTGGAACCCACGTTTCACCGATATCACTGGCAAAGCTCAATCAGGAAAAATATCCTAAAAAAACCTAAATTAATCCACCTAGCGGTCAGATCCAGCCTTTCTCATTCAAACTTTTATTCGTAAAAATAGATTTACGTGAACGCTTCAATCCAATAAATGTATGTCACTCTTTAGGTTCCTAATAATTGATGTTGTAATCTATACATATAAAAATGTAGTCCGGTCCGTCTGTCTGTTTGATCCATATAGGCTCGAAAACTACCGAACCGATCGACGTGAAAATTTGTAAGTAGGGGTTTTTGGTCCCGATAAAGGTTCCTATGATAGTTTGAGACCCCTCACTCTTCTGGAAAGGAGGGGTCCAATACAAATGAAACATACATTTCTGCACAACTCAAGAACAAACCAAGCAAATGAAACCGAATTTGGCATGTGGATGTTTTAAAGGGTAATAAATATGTCCATAATGGTTCGACGCCCCTTCCTCTTATGGAAGCACATGTTTCTGCACAAATTTCTGCACATCTCGCGAACTAATCAACTAAATGGAACCATATTTGGCAGGTGAATGTTTTTAGTGGTAACAAATATGTTCCATAATCGACCTCAGGCAACATTTTGGATATTGTTTTTGGCACATTTTGCATGTGTAAGATAAGTACACCGTACCCCAGTGCTGAGTCGAGAAAATTTCCAGCTCAAAAAGATCCTCGACATCGCTAACCACAGAGCCACGGGGACCACAAGAAAGATACACAGGAGCTGAATTCGACCACAGATACCATTTTGAATTCTAATATTGCGACTTCCGGCTACGGAAAACCAGCAGCAAACGACCAAATACCACCCAATATGGGTATTTTCGGAATCGTAATGATGCGGAATTGTAATGGAGCCACAAATCGACTTCAGACACCATTGTGAATTGTAGGATGGCAACTTGTGGTTTCTGGAAAACAGCCAAAAATGGCCGATTTCCGTCTAACATGAGTATCTCCGGATCTAGAATGATACACAGCAGCTGAAATCGAAAATGATCAAATTACACCCAATCTGGGTGTTTTTTCAACCAGAATGACGCTCAGAGGCCAGAAATTATATTAAATACCATTTTGAAATCCAAGATGGCGACTTCTGGTTTGTGAAAAACAGCCTAAAATAACCAAATACCATCCAATATGAGTATCTCTGGAACCAGAATGATGCAATGAGCTAGCAATTGACCTCAGACACCATTTTGAATCGTTAAATGGCAACTTATAGGAAACAGTCGAAAATGACAGAATAATACTCAATATGAATATTTCCGTAATCGAGATGATGCATAGAAACCAAACATTGACCCTTGACACCATTCTGAATTTAAAGACGACCACTGTTAGTTTCTGGAAAACAACCAAAATAACTAAATCCTCCCAATATGAGTATTTCCGGTATCAGATTGATGCCAGAAAATTTGCTGAAAATGACCGAATACCACCCAATATGAATACATTCGGAATTAGGGCGATGTACAGAAGCCAAAAGTCGAGGATGTTGTCATTTCGATAAAACCAATAAAACCGATAAACCAAACGATTTGTCGTTTGACTTTGAACATATCCTATGGCCGATTCGTCGTGCATTTGCAGACTTTGAACACAGCGCAAGGAATCAATGACTTTGGAACTTTCAAATAGTACAAAACCACATTTAAATTATGTTGAGGTCACATAAATATATCAATCAAAGCAGGTATAGTTTCAAATAGTCTTTGAATTTCTTTTCTTTCCATTACTTTTGAGCCACATATTAAATTGTTATGAAGTTTGTTATTTGTAAGTTTGAGAGATGATTCGTTCGTATGACACTAGCTATGTTCAAATAAGTCATGTAAAATAATAGACTTTCATTGTTTTATTAACAATGGATTTCACTTTTTCAAACATAACAGGCAAAGTAATAGTCCGATTGCAAAACAAATCAATAGGGTCCTATGGGGCAACTAGACCTTCCATTTGACACTGATTTTATGAAAATCGGTCCAGCCATCTCTGAGAAACATGAGAGAGATTAAGTAGTCTTCAAAACTCGTTTCTTGTCATAACTTTTGAACCACAAGTTCAATCTTTATGAAATTCAAAAGTTGAGGGTTTTCCAGGTAGCCCGTTCATTTGAAATCAATTTTGTTCAAATCGGTTGTGTAGTTTTCGAGAAAATGATGTTTCATGATTTTTACATTTTGAAACATAACCTTTAAACTAAAAATTCGTATACAATGAAATTTGATAGGGTCTTATGGGACAAAGAGACCTTTCATTTGCAATTAATTTCATGAAAATCGGTCCAGCCATCTCTGAGAAAAGTGAGTGAGAATAAAAATCTGCACATACACACACACATACAGAAATTGCACAGCTCGTCGAACTGAGTCGAGTGATATATGCCATTTGGCCCTTTGGAGCACTTTTATACTTTCGGTTTTGCAAGTGATTGCTATACCTTTCTAGGAGAAAGGCAAAAAGTATCTGAACATTACTGACGGTATAAGAAAAACCTAAATTAATCCACCTAGCGGTCAGACTCAGCCTTTCTCATTCAAACTTATTATTTGAAAAAATAGATTTACATGAATGCCTAAATCCAAAAAGATATATTCACTCTTTGGGTTCTAAAATATTGATGTTGTAATTAAAGTATAAAATATGATCATAATTCATTAGTTAACTCTTAACTATCCCGTTCATTCGATATCAATATTGTTCAAATCTGTTGTGTAGTTTCTAAGATAATGAAGTTTCGTGATTTTCACATTTCGATACATGACAGACGAAGTTACATTCTGATTACAGCAAAATTCAATAGGGTGTTATGAGGCAGCTAGACCTTTCATTTGGTACTAATTCTCTGGAAATCGGGTCAACCATCTCTGAGAAAAGTTAGTGAATTTATGTAGTCTTCGGAATATGTTTCTTTTCATAGCTGGATTTCACATTTTTAAACATAACAGGCAAAGTAATAATCCGTTTGCAAAAAAAATCAATAGGGTCATATGGGGCAACAAGACTTTCCATATGACACTGATTTTATGGAAATCGGTCCAGCCATCTTTGAGAAACATGAATGAGATTAAACAGTCTCCAGAACACGTACATTTCCATAACATCTGAACCACATGTTCAATCTTCATAAAATTTAAAAGTTAAGAGTTTTTTTGGGTAGCCCGTTCAATTGAAACAAATTTTGTTCAAATCGGTTGTGTAGTTTCTGAGATATTCATGTTTCGTGATTTTTCAAATTTTGATACATAACCTCTAAACTAGAAATCAGATTACAACAAAATTCAATATGGTCTTTGAGGGCAACTAGACCTTTGATTTGCAATTAATTTCATGGAAATCGGTTCAGCCGTCTCTGAGCAAATCGAGTGAGATTGGGAGGACGTTACACACACACACACACACACACACATGCAGAAAACTCGAACTGAGTCGAGTGGTATACGACATTCGGCCCTTTCGAGCACTTTTATACCTTTAGTTTTTGCAATGATTGCTATACCTTTCTAGGAGAAAGGCAAAAAATGAAATGATAGAAATGACTTTTAATTTCAACTTCAATCCCGAGTAAGGCCGCAAACATTGAAATAGTACAATATTAAATTTAAATGATGTTGAGGCCACATATTTTGATCGTAGCTATAGTTTTAAACAGTCTGCGGATTTCATTTCTTTCTATAACTTTCAAACCACATGTTTAAACATTATGAAATTCATTGTTTAGGGGTTTGAAAGCCCATTTATTTGATTTCAACTATGTTCATAGCTTCTGAGATATAAGAGCGTTTTTCACATTCTGACGCAGCGCCAAAACTAAAAGTTTGATAACAATTAAATTCAATAGCAACCTAAGCGGCAAATAGACCCTTCATTTGACACCAAGATAGAAAGAATCGGTCAGACCATCTCCGAGAAAAGTGAATGCGAAAGAAAGGTGCACATACACACGTACACACCCACACACAAACATATACACCTATACATGCATAAATGCAGAAAATGCTCGATTCGTCGAACTGAGTTGAGTAGTATATGACATTCGGCCATTTCAATCATTTTTCTACCTTTTACTTAGCCAGTGATCGATAGGAGACAGTCAATATGTTTACTTTCATAATGTGATTTCGCATTTTTATGAACAACGGACACAGTTATAATACGATTACAATGAAATTCAATAGCAACCTATAGGGCAACTAGGCCTTTCATTTGACACTAATGTTGTGAAAATCGGCTCAGCCATCACTGAGAGAAATGAGTGAGTTTTAACAACCTCAGGATAACTTTTCTTTACATAACTTTTGAACCATATGTTACATCATAACGAAATTCAAAAGTTAAGGGTTCTGGGGACAGCCCAATCATTTGAAACCAGTTGTTCAAATCGGCTGTGTGGTTTCTGAGATATTGATGTTTCGTGATTTTTACATTTTGATACATAACCTCTAAACTAAAGATCCGATTACAATGAAATTCAATAGCAACTTATGACGCAACTAGACCTTTCATTTGCAATTAATTTTATGAAAATCGGTTCAGCAATCTTTGAGAAAAGTGAGCGAGAAAAAAAGTTGCACATACACACACACACACACACATACACATATACATACATACATACAGAAAATGCTCAGTTCGTCAAAAGGGGTCGAGTGGTATATGACATTCGGCCATTGGAACCACTCTTATACCTTTGGTTTTTCCAGTGATTGCTATACCTTTCTAGGAGAAAGGCAAAAACATTTTCGATTTCGATGCTGAAGATGACCTAGATTTATTGAAACGTAAAGCGAGAGACTTCGACGAGATGATTTTGCAGTTAAAAGAAAAATTCACTGCGCCCGAATGCTCGAGGGAAGATAAAGTAAGAAAACTTTCGGTTCTACCGAAATCTTGGAACCAACAAACGGTAACAGAAAAGTTTAAAACAACGAAATACATTGTGAAATAGGCTCGGTACATATTAGAGGATAGTGGAATCTTGGCAATTCCTGACGTGAGGCTTGAACATGGATTGCCCCTGATAGTAAAAAACGAGATATTGCAGTTTTCTGACAGTGACCAGGTCAGTAGAGTCATGCCAGGGCAAAGGGACTACGTTTCAGTGAGAAAAGATGGTAAGCGACAGCATGTGCAAAAGCGACTCCTAATGTATTCAATTCGTGAGGATTACGCTTATTTTAAAGATATCAGCAAACTGATATTGGGTTGACTTCTTTTAGAGCTTTGAAACCTAAGCATTTTAAATTACTTGGAAGCTCAGGATCTTATAATATTTGTGTTTGTACTGATCACGAGAATACTGAATTGATGATACACAGTCTAAGAAATATTCAATCCAAAATGATTCTAAGTTTTACTTTGAGCAACTATTATGTAGCTCAACTACACGATCCAAATATTGTCATCTTCGCAAATGTGGACATTGCCCAAGCCGTTTAGATTTTGAAAACAATTTTTTCGAAGAACTTGAGGAACGTTGTATGAGAGAAATACCTTTCGAACAGTTGATTGCAACAGATCGATGTAATATAGAGACACTTGTGAAATCAATTGATGAATTTGTATCTTATTTTTGTGAAAAGTTGGAAAAGTTGATAACCCACGATCACATAAAAACTCAACAGTCGACTTACATGAGAGAAGCAAAAAATAATTTGAAGGATGGTGAAGTTGTTATAGTGTGTGATTTCTCAGAGCTCTTTTCTTGAGTACCGTTCGCCCAATCCTCTTGTTGTCAAAGAATGAATTGTATATTTTTGATCAAGCATTCCAATGAACGTATGGTTTTTGAAGAAGAATCACGGACAAATTAAGAAAAACGTGTATTTTCCCAAATTTTAATATTTTTTCGAGCTTAAATTAAAAGTAACTTAAAAACCAATGCCTTTAAAATGTTAACTACCAAGAGCTTTTCGATTTAAAATGACTCTCTGCATCTTTTAAAATCATCAGAATGAATTTGTTTTGAGAAATATTTAAATTAGAATTTTTATAAAAAAAAAAATCTACCATAAAAAATTAATTTTCATTTCTCCATCCTGGACTTTTTTTTAAAAGTTGCGTTTTAACTTCAAGTTTATTTAAAAAAAAAAATTAAAAAAAATTCAACTCTTTGTTTTAAATTGAAATTTAATGTTTTTTGATAAAAAAAATTAATTATTTTACATTGTATAATTTTTTTATGATGCCTTTTAAATTCCCTACAACTCATTCTCAGACAGTTTTTCTAGACAACCAACGGTTTCTGGACGACAATGCTTCGAATAAAACCTATGCCGAAAGACATACGCCCTTTTAGAATGTAACTCATGGGTGTAAAAAATCTCTCCATCCGTCAAAAATGCTCAGTTTGTTTAGCCAAATACGTGTGCAAAGTTTCATTCAAATCAAAAATGGTCGATTAAATTTTCGCGTATTTCCAGGTCATTTGAAATGATTTTGCTCATTAGCAGTTTAGCAACGAAAACAGCTTTTTAAGCAACTCCGTTTGTTCAAAGTGTCGATATTCAACAGGTTGCATCTGTCTTCATATGGTGGTAGAGAAATAACATGCAATCATGGAAGCTCAACAGTCACAGTAAGGACTGCAAAAGAATGCCCACAGGAAGGGGTTCTCTCACTCCTGTTGTGGTCATTAGTGATGAACAATTGATGAACTGTTGACACAACTAGAATCACAGGGTTATGAAGTAATTGGTTTTGCGGACGATATAGTAGTTATAGTTCGTGGAAAATATGAGCATGTAATCAGAGATAGACTTCAACATGCTCTAAATTGAACTACAATATGGTGCAAAATGGAGGGACTTACGATGAATCCGAAGAAAACCAACGTTATTTTATTTACACACAGGAAAAAAATCAAAATTCCTGACTTATGTCTTAATGGAACGAAATTAGAACTTTCTCAAGAAGTCAACTACTTAGGAGTAACTCTAGACAGCAAATTAAACTAGAGCTTACATATGGAAAAAATAATAAATAAGGCTACAAGTGCCTTATGGATCAGTTGAAAAACCTTTGGTAACAAATGGGGATTGAAGCCAAAGATGATCTATTGGAACTATACAGCTATCGTTAGACCCAAAATAACATATGCGTCCTTAGTATGGTGGCCAAAAACAAATGTCAGGCATGCTCAAAAGAAGCTGGAAAAGTTGCAAAGACTTGCCACAATTTCCATCACGGGAGCAATTCGAAGCACCCCTTCAAAGGCACCAGATGCTATGTTAAGCTTACTTCCATTGCATATATTTGTACAATTAGAAGCAGGAAAAAGCGCACTAAGGCTACAAAGAACAAAAAAGTTCCTTGAAGGAGACCTTAGGGGACACCTCAGTATACTTAAAAATTTGAAAATCAAGGCAAAGTTATCTCAGGAAGAGATGGATAGGCAGTACAACTTTGAACGACTATTCCAAGTGACTGAGCCAAGTGGCACTGAATGGGAATCAGGTGGGCCTAGCATTCAACCAGGCTCAATAGTGTTCTACACGGATGGCTCCAGGTTAAATAATAGAGTTGGCGCTGGGGTGGCAGGCCCTGGAGTCAATCTATCAATACTTATGGGAGAGTGGCCAACAGTATTTCAAGCAGAAATACAGGCAATAATTTCACTTTATTCATTTCGTCAATCAGAAGTAGACAATATACAATATTCTAATATTCTAATACAATGTGTACTGTAATTGAATGCGCTACAATTTGCTTACGACGTAACTATAGACATACAAATATATGCATTTTTTCGGACAGTCAAGCTGCACAAAAAGCACCGGAAATCGTTTCCTGTTCTTCGAAATTAGTATGGTATTGCATTCAATTGCTACAGCAGGTGGCTAGAAATAATAAAATAAACTTATTCTGGGTACCTGGGCATTGCGGCATTTGAGGGAATGAAAAAGCTGATCTGTTGGCGAGAAATGGATCAATGCAATTGTTCATAGGGCCAGAACGGTTTTGTGGGATCTCAGTATGTGCTCTTAAAATGAAACTTAAGAAGTGGGAATAAACCAATGATAGAAAACATTTGGAAAAACAATAATTCAGCTCGACAATCGAAAAAAATATTGCACCCCAAAAAACAGTAACCTAGCGATTGCTCAGTATCTCGAAAAAAGACTTATGTACCTTCAGTGGCCTTGTAACGAGACACTGCTCAAGTAAATATTACTTTAAACAGATAGGTAAATTGCAAAATGATGCTTGTCGCTTTTGTAACCTAGATTACCTAGATATTATGTGACTGTGAAGCACTCTTTCAAAAGAGGAAGCAATTCTATGATAAACACTTGATACAACCATTAGATATCCGGATGACTTCTCCCAATAGGGCAGTGAACTTTATTCGTTCAATAATATCTTATTGGGATGATGCCCATATTCAGCAAGCGGAAACCATTCAACCTAATAGTGGTACGACACCCTGATGTGGAAAAAGTACCCAACAGGAAAAAAATGGTGGTAGGTTTACTGTGTTAGACCAAGGAATATGTCTTAGGGCAAATCTGATGAATCTGTGTTGTACAGCTTCTATTCTAGATTTCAAAATTTGTAAATGTGGGCTCCATACAACAGAGGCAGTGTCAAGAATGAAGCGTACTAGCGAGAAGTAGAGAGCTCTCAAGCAGTACGGGTCGCAGAAGTCCTTGGCCATGTGCATAATGAAACCTGTGTTGCGGTTAGAAATGATGCTAGTTTAGTGGTTCTGGAATGTAAGCTTTGAATCCAGTTCCACTCCCAAATCTTTTACTACGTCAACTCTTCAAAGAGGAGCATCGCCGATTTTATAATTGAACAATATAGGAGTTTTACATCGAGGGAGGCTAATAATGGAACATTTGTAACCTTACACTAATCGTAAGGTTGTTCGTGCGGCACCATTCTGCAAACTGGTCAATAACATTTTGCTTGCAGTGTTCTAAACACCGTACAGCGAGAAATATCTTCAAACCGTCAGCATATAGTAGTTTACATCAAGATGGAATTATAAAACAAACATCGTTAAAAAATATCAGGAAGAGTAACGAACCTAAGTTGCTACCCTGTGGAACTCCAGACTGGTTGCAGAAGGTACGAGATTCAGTGGGTCCAATCTTCACTGAAAGGCTGCGGTTTGTCAGGTAAGTATGTAGCCAATTAACAAAACTGTCAGAAGCACCGTGTCGGCTTAGCTTCCGTAACAATATGTGGTGGTCAATGCGGTCAAAAGCAGCCTTAATATCTGTGTACACTGTGTCAGCTTGAGCATTTTCCTCTATTTTCTTAATGAAAAACGAGCAGAATTGAAGCAGTTTTATGTTTTTGCCTTTCTCCTAGAAAGGTATAGCAATCACTGGGAAAACCGAAGGTATAAAAGTGGTCCCAATGGCCGAATGTCATATACCACTCGACCCCTTTTGACGAACTGAGCATTTTCTGTATGTATGTATGTATGTATGTGAGTATGTTTGTATGTGTGTGTGTATGTGCAACTTTTTTTTCTCACTCACTTTTCTCAGAGATGGCTAGACCGATTTTCATAAAATTAATTGCAATTGAAAGGTCTAGTTGCGCCATAGGTTGCTATTGAATTTCATTGTAATCGGATTTTTAGTTTAGAGGTTATGTACCAAAATGTAAAAATCACGAAACATCAATATCTCAGAAACCACATAACCGATTTCAATAAAACTGGTTTCAAATGATCGGGCTGTCTCCAGAACCCTTAACTTTCAAATTTCGTTATGATTGAACATATGGTTCAAATGTTATGCAAAGAAAAGTTATCCTGAGGTTGTTTTAACTCACGCATTTTTCTCAGAGATGGCTGAACCGATTTTCACAAAATTAGTGTCACATGAAAGGTCTAGTTGCCCTATAGGTTGCTATTTAATTTTATTGCAATCGGATTGTAACTTTGTCCGTTGTTCATAAAAATGTGAAATCACATAATGAAAGTAAACATTTCATTATTAGTTTGTCCTAATTTACTGTCAAGATGCATTCGTGATGGAAAGTTGCTACTTTTTAGTTTGGTTTTGACGTAATTGAAGAAGTTCTTAGGGCAGGACTTGATTTGATGTTCGACTTTACGGTTATGCTCTTCATGCGCAATTTTAATGGCTGCGTCAAGTTGACGGCAATTTTCTTGGTAATTTTGAAGATTTTCGCTATTGTTGTCTTTTTTGTATATTTTATGTGCTTTTTGTTTAGGTTCTTCAATTGTGGATTAAACCACACTGGATATTTGTTGGTGTTCGTTCGTCTTCTTTTTCTTAGTGGTACATTTTCTGATATAATGTGATTAATTATTTCATAAAATTTTAATACTTCTTCGTTGACATTTCCTTCTTTACGAATAATACTACGCCAATTTATTATGCGTAATCTACGTTTGACTTGTTCGAAGTCAGTTTTGTGGTATTCCGGTACATCCTCGTACTCGCAGTCACTAGGGTACGAACTGTTATTCATTACTATTGAATATTCAATTGCTGTGTGAAATGCTTCATTTTTCCAGATGGGAGTCAATGATGCATCTACACAGAAGTCTTCAGTGCAGTTTGTGAATAATAGGTCTAAATATGCATTTTGTTTGTTTTTGACATGATTGATTTGATATAGACCGAGTTTGCCAAGGATTTGCCAAAAAGATACTGCAGTGTTTCGTTTTCGCCTACGACTGGGAGTAAGATAGATTCATTTTCAATGTCTACGATAAAGTCTGCATTACGTTGGTTGAAGTCGCCAAAGACATGCGGTTTTACTTCTGGTTTCATGTTAGACATAATAGATTCTAGAGTTTTGAAAAATAATTCATATGAATGTTTATGAGCATGTTCCGGTGGAAAGTACACGGAACAGAAGATATGTTCTTCGCCAGCAATAAATGCTTTGGCCCATACGTATTCAAATTCTTTATATTTGTCGGATATTATTTCTTCAGAAGTAAAGTCTACATTAATGGCAATGAGGACTCCACCGCCTGACTTTTTTTACTGGTAGACAAATTCCGATCGTGCCGGAATACATTATAATTGTTTCCAAATACTTCTTCGCTTCTTACGCTTTATACCAGTATTTCAGTCACATTCTGTTGCTCGTTCGAAGAAGTTTTTGGAAAAATAGTTTGACTTAAAATAGTATTTTCTTCCTCGAGAGAGGGTGTCGTTTTAGCATTCTGTTCGGAATGTGAAATATTTTCAATTGAATAATTACTTTCTTCCCCCAAAGAGGGTGTCATTATTGCATTCTGTGTGGAATGTGAAAATTGTCTATGTAAACTTATACTATTACTTTCCAAATTGGGCGTCTTTACTTGTGAAAATTTACGTGACTTACGCACAATTGCTGCAGCCGATGTGTCCGTTCGCTAAGTAGAAAGGTCCTGTACGTCTGATATAGTATTCCGGAATATAACGTTGCTGCTTGCTTATCACACTCTAGACAAACTGGCGGTGTTGCTATTTAAGTCAGAGAATCGGTTCAGTTCGAGCTTTGCCGAAACGAAGCTAAGGATGGTAACTGGTTCTTGGGCATTACAGTAATTCGTGGCATGAAGTTGGGTAATTTTGGTGTTTTGTATCATTCTCCTAATGCCAGTGACCAGCGTTTCCTTGAAATATTGAAAAACTGGCTTGAGGAATTTATTGATTTTATGGTTGAGATGGTTGAAGTATAAGCAATTGAAATTAAATCTAGATAAAACTAAATATATGATTTTCTCGCGCACCGTTGTAAATGACGATGTCTCTGTTTTGATCGATGATGAGGCAATTGGTCGCGTTCGGGAGATTAAATATCTTGGCGTGATTATTAATGACAACCTAAAGTTCAACGCTCACATTGACAATGTCATAAAGAAAATTGCCAAGAAGTATGGAATATTATGCCGTTTGAAAAACGAATTAACAATTAGTAGTAAAATACAGCTATACAAGTCAATCAGCTCGCCCCATTTGGATTTTTGCCCTATCTTTTTGTATTTGGCCAATAACACACAATTATTGAGGTTACAGTGTTTGCAGAATAGAATAATGCGTTTGATTTTAAATTGTAATAGATTAACTCCCTCTGCTTTTATGCTGGACGCTTTGCAATGGTTATCCGTGAAGCAACGAATTGTTTATTTGTCTATGGTGTTCATTTTTAAAATAATTAATAGTTTACTACCTCAATATTTGTGTGATCGAATTGAAAGAGGAAGTGATTTTCATAGATATAACACAAGAAACGCGGATGAAATTAGAACACCTTTCTTTTCAACCTGAGCTTCACAGAATTCATTATCTTATAATGGTATAAATTTTTTCAATTCGATGCCAAGACATGTTAAACGTGCACCAACGCTTGCGGAGTTCAAGAGACAATGTATTTCACACGTAAAAGTTTCTGTTGTACAGAACGAAAATTAAAACTTTCATAAAATTACGAGAGTTTCAGGGTTGTTACAGTTGGCGCGGATTTCGCGTTTTTTGCGAATTTTGCGTTTTTTGCGGATTTGGCGCGTTTTTACTACTCCATGGCGCGGATTTTGCGGAAAGCCTTGCAACCTTGCTTTCAATTACCTAAAAATCAGGATATCGACTGAGGGGCTGGCAGCACCCTTTCAGAGTTCAATGAAACATGGTGGGTGTGTAGTAGGGTGCCAATCACTTGTATGAGAAAAAAAAACCAAAAAAATTAGAAAAAAAAACTTAACAAAATATTTACCTACTCAAAAAATACCCTGTGCAAAATTTCAGGTCAGTTGGATTCAAATTGGGTGGCACAAAACAAAGTTAGACCTTCAGAAATTCGAAAAATCTCAAAAATCAAGATTTGTGTTTAAATGATACCAGATCTAGATGTTCCATGCATTTTTTAGCTATCTGTTGGCGACAAGCAAGCCAAGCACGGATAAGTGGTTAAAAATTTTCATTCCTTAACAACCAGTTGATAAAATAAAAGCTCTTTAAGATTTGTTCAAACTTTACTTGACGAGTGAGAAATAGTTTCTGGTTCCGATTTCGTCCTCTTGTCCGGATCCTATATGGTCGTGAAGTCGCCCCGTCAAGATAGTCCGTCGCAACACACTGGTTGCTGACAGTGATCCGTTCTCTCCGGCAGGTACGTCTCGCCCCGTCAAGATAGTCCGTCGCAACACACTGGTTGCTGTCAGTGGCCCGTTCACGTCTCGCCCCGTCAAGATAGTCCGTCGCAACACACTGGTTGCCGACAGTGGTCCGTTCTCTCCGGCAGGGACGTCTCGCCCCGTCAAGATAGTCCGTCGCAACACACTGGTTGCTGACACTATCTGACACCAAAATTTTTTTCGAAAATCGAAATTTCATGCAGCCAACCCCGCTTAGATGAATTATAGGATCATTAAAGGCCAAACTTCTAGAATGAGCAACTTTGCATATACTATTTTTTTTAAATTATCCAGACTTACATATGAAAAGGACTTAAGTTTTTTTTTTGTAAATCGATATATCTGAATAATGACGAGAGAAAAAAAGTCGTCAAGAAAAGACTTTGAGAAAGTTGTCTGAATTTCCATTTAGAAATGTTGAGAAAAATAAATAATTGAGATACTACAACAACAACATTTTATCATAACCGTTATGTGCTCCACAATAAAACACCCTTACGTGCCCACCAAAGTGGTCCTCCCGAAAAGATTCTACTGGGGCTTCACTAATAACATAACTCTTTGGATCATTCTGTCCCGAACGTTCGGCAATAACGGACGCGTTTTGTGATTTTCTCGCTTTACACCGCGTGTGAACAAAACAACAAAGAAAATGCATTGCTTGCCTGGTGCTGTGCTGCTGCAGATAATTAGATATTCCGCTTTGAAGGTCATCCTATTGTATACCTGTGTCGCTGCGAAGCTGCTTGCTCCAGCACCGTAGGATTCAGTGATTTTGCTGTTGAAGACAACAAAAACTTCAAAACAAAGAAGAACAGGTACGTGTTTCTTGTCCAGTGTGCCAGTGCGCTAACTTAAGCGCAATGGATGTGGATACCCCATCCTCCGATCCTCCGTCTCCGAGTCCTCCTGACCCTGTCCCTCCTGCCTCCTCTTTCTCTGCAAGTTCTTCACCTTCTCCACGTGTTAGGCTTTACCCGGACCAAAAGACAGGCCCTTTGATAGTGTATTTCCGCCCGAAAGCAAGACCAAAGTCGAAATCACTGAATATAATTCACATTTCGAAGGACCTGACGTCACATTTCAATGCAGTGACTGAAATTTCGAAAGTCAGGCCAAACAAGCTCCGTGTCGTGGTGAATGACTTGAAACAGGCCAGTGATATAGCTTGTTCGGAGCTCTTTACGAGGGAGTATCGCGTGTACGTTCCCGCGCGAGATGTGGAGATCGACGGTATTGTGACCGATTCAAGTCTGTCCGTCGAGTGCCTCTTGAAGGATGCTGTGGGCTGTTTCGAGAACAGCAGCCTACCTGAGGTAAAAGTACTTGATGTAAAACAACTGCGGTCAGTATCACTCGTAGAAGGTAAGAAAACGTATACCCCGTCAGACTCGTATCGTGTCACATTCGCCGGATCCGCGCTTCCTACCCACGTTTCAATTCACCGAGTTCGTCTGCCTGTGCGACTGTATGTGCCACGTGTAATGAACTGCACTCATTGCAAGCAGTTAGATTACACAGCCGCCTACTGCTGCAATAAGGCACGGTGCTGTAAATGTGGGGAAAACCATGCTGAGGATTCTTGCAATGGAAATGCTGAAAAATGCATCCACTGTGGGGAGAATCAGCATGAGCTCTCCACGTGCGCGGAGTACATACAACGCAAGGACAAATTAAAACGGTCTCTTAAAGAACGTTCAAAGCGCTCTTACGCTGATATGCTCAAAGAGACCACGACCACTTCTACCATAACAGCGAACCCCTTTGATCTTTTGTCTTCAGATGAAACCGACTCTGACGATCCACCTACGGGAACACCTTATGCCAGTCCTGGGGAGTCTAGAAAGAGGAAAAATATTCCCTCACCTAAACTTCCCAGAAAAGGTCCTAGGATTTCCCAAAGTGGAAAGGAAAGTACAACCAAAACTAAAAGTGCTGCGGAAAAACCGAAACAAACTCCTCCTGGGCTTGGAAATTTTAAGGCCCCGAAGGAGTTCCCAGTACTCCTAGGAGCATCTAAAACCCCAGTTGTTCCTCTTGAACATCCAGTTGATGAATCAAATGCTGGATTGGTGAATTTTTCTGACATTGTGGACTGGATCTTTAAAACTTTCAATGTACCCGATCCAATAAAAAAATTTCTTGCAGCATTCCTCCAAAAAGTTAGACCATTTTTGAAGCAGTTGACTGCAAAATGGCCCCTCCTGGCAGCGATTGTATCCTTCGATGCCTAATTCAACTGCGTATATGAAGGATTCCATCTCTGTCTTACAGTGGAATTGCAGAAGTATTTTACCAAAAATTGATTCGTTTCAAGTTTTGATAAATAGAAACAAATGCGATGCATTTTCCCTTTGTGAAACTTGGCTTACTTCGAATACTGATCTCAACTTCCATTATTTTAATATTATTCGCCTTGATCCATATGGAGGGGTACTCCTAGGGATTAAGAAGTGCTATTCTTTTTATCGTATTAACCTCCCCTCGATTCCAGGCATTGAAGTTGTCGCATGTCAAATGACAATACAAGGTAAAGAGCTTTGTATTGCCTCAATATATATTCCTCCCAGAGCACAGGTTGGGCAACGGCTGCTCTTTGATTTAATAGAACTTCTTCCCTCGCCGCGTTTGATTTTGGGAGACTTCAAATCTCATGGTGTGGCTTGGGGTTCCCCCACAATGATAACCGCTCCTCTTTGATCTATAACCTTTGCGATGACTTCGATATGACAATTTTAAACAACGGTGAAATGACACGTGTCCAGAAACCTCCAGCGCGCCCAAGCACTTTGGATCTATCTTTATGTTCGACGTCGCTACGGTTGGATTGCAAATGGAAGCTAATCCTCGATCCTCACGGTAGCGACCATTTGCCTATTCTTATATCAATTACTAACGGGTCATCTCGCATGCGACCAGTTGACATTCCGTATGACCTCATACTGAATGTCGATTGGAAGTTATACGAGGAAGTGATTTCAAAAGCGGTCGAGTCGATTCAACATCATCCACCACTTGAAGAGTACAACCTCCTCGCGGGTTTGATTTTCGATGCCGCGTTGCAAGCCCAAACGAAGAAATATCCCGGCGTAACGATCAAAGAACAGCCTCCCACTCCGTGGTGGGACAAAGAGTGCTCTGATGTCTACACTAAGAGATCCGACGCGTATTTAGCTTTTCGGGATACAGGTGATGCCAAGATATATATACGGTATTCGGAGCTCGAAACCAAGTTTAAAAGCTTGGTCCGAGCGAAGAAACGCGGGTATTGGCGTCGGTTCGTAAACGAAACATCGATGAGCACTCTTTGAAACACAGCCCGAAGAATGCGAAATCGTTTAACGGTCAACGAAAGCGAGGAGTCTTCAAGTCGGTGGATATTTGATTTTGCCAGGAAAGTATGTCCGGACTCTGTTCCTGCGCAAAACTTTGTTCGCGATACGTCTCCGGGCCACAACGCGATATTCAGTTGCCCTCCTGTCCTGTAAAAATAACGCGCCTGGGTAAGATAGAATCAAATTCAACTAATTGAAGAATCTACCCGGCACTGCCAAGAGCCGCTTATTGAACTTGTTCAATAAATTTCTGGAGCAAAACATTGTACCGCAGGATTGGAGGCAGGTGAAGGTGATCGCCATCCAAAAACCAGGAAAACCAGCTTCTGATCATAACTCTTATAGGCCGATTGCAATGCTATCCTGTATCCGGAAATTGATGGAAAAAATGATACTCCGTCGTTTAGACCACTGGGTCGAATCAAATGGTCTACTGTCAGATACTCAGTTTGGCTTCCGCCGTGCCAAAGGGACGAATGATTGTCTTGCGTTGCTTTCAACAGATATTCAGCTGGCGTATGCTCGCAAAGAATAAATGGCGTCTGCGTTCTTGGACATTAAGGGAGCTTTTGATTCCGTTTCTATTGACATTCTTTCGGGTAAACTTCACCGACAAGGATTTTCTCCAATTTTAAACAATTTTTTGCACAATTTGTTGTCCGAAAAGCACATGCATTTTACGCATGGCGATTTGGCAACTTTTCGCATCAGCTACATGGGTCTTCCTCAGGGCTCATGCTTTAGCCCCCTTCTTTACAATTTTTATGTAAATGACATCGACGAATGTCTGGCAAATTCATGCACGATAAGACAACTTGCAGACGACAGCGTGGTCTCTGTTGCAGGAGCCAAAGCTGCCGATCTGCAAGGACCATTGCAAGATACCTTGGACAATTTGTCTGCTTGGGCTCTACAGCTAGGTATTGAATTCTCTCCTAAGAAGACTGAGATAGTAGTTTTTTCTAGAAAGCATGAGCCTGCTCAGCTTCAAACACAATTAATGGGTAAAACGATTTCTCAGGTTTTGGTACACAAATATCTTGGTGTCTGATTCGACTCTAAAGACACCTGGGGTTGTCACATTAGGTATCTGTTGAAAAAATGCCAATAAAGAGTGAATTTTCTTCGTACAATAACCGAGTCTCGGTGGGGAGCCCACCCAGGAGACCTCATAAGGCTTTACCAAACAACGATACTGTCTGTAATTGATAACGGGTGTTTCTGCTTCCGCTCCGCAGCAAACACACATTTGATCAAACTCGAGCGAATACAATATCGTTGTCTGCGTATCGCCTTGGGTTGCATGCAGTCGACCCATACGATGAGTTTGGAAGTTCTGGCTGGGGTTCTTCCGTTAAAAGACCGCTTTTGGAGTCTATCTTCTCGTATTCTTATCAAATGTGAGGTTTTGAACCGTCCTGTAATTGACAACTTTAAAAGGCTAGTCGAATTAAATTCCCAAACCCGTTTCATGACATTGTATTTCAATCACATGTCCCAGAATATTAATCCTTCCTCGTATATTCCAAATCGTGTCAGCTTATCTAATACTTCTGATCCCACTATGTTTTTCGACACTTCCATGATAGAAGAAACTCGTGGAATCCCGGATCATTTACGCGTGCAGCAGATCCCCAAAATTTTTAATAATAATAATCAAAACATCAATTGCGATAATATGTTCTACACTGATGGATCACTTCTCAATGGGTCCACTGGCTTCGGTATCTTCAATAACAATTTAACCTTCTCCCATAAACTCGATAATCCTGCTTCTGTTTACGTCGCAGAATTAGCTGCAATTCAATACACCCTAGGGATTATCGAAAAAATGCCCACGGACCATTACTTCATCTTTACGGACAGTCTCAGTTCTATTGAGGCTCTCCGTTCGATGAAGGATATTAAACACTCTCCGTATTTCTTGGGGAAAATACGGGAACATCTGAGTGCTTTATCCGAAAAATCGTTTCAGATTACCTTAGTGTGGGTCCCTTCTCACTGCTCGATACCGGGTAATGAGAAAGCGGACACTTTGGCTAAGGTGGGCGCATCCAACGGTGAAACTTATGAAAGACCAATTGCTTTTAATAAATTTTTCGCATTTGTGCGTCAAAATACGATCATCAGTTGGCAAAACTCTTGGACCAAAGGGGAACTGGGATGGTGGTCACATTCCATTATACCCAAGGTATCGACGAACCCGTGGTTCAAGGGGTTGGATGTAGGTCGAGATTTCATTTGCATGATGTCTCGGCTTATGTCTAATCACTATCAATTTGACGCGCATCTCCATCGTATTGGGCTCAGCGAGAGCGGTATCTGTGCATGTGGTGAAGGTTATCACGACATAGAGCATATTGTTTGGTAATGTCCTGTACATCGTGACGCCAGGTCTAAATTGATAGATACCCTTCGGGCTGGAGGTAGACTGCCAGCTGTTCCTGTTCGTGATGTCTTGGCGAGCCGTGACTTACCCTACATGTCCCTCATATACGTTTTCCTGAAATCCATCCATGCCCCAGTTTAGTCCCACTCCCCTCCGTCTACATTCAACAATAAGACAAGAACACGTTGGACCTCGATATTGGAATTATCATCTGATCCCCACACGAATTCGTCAGGACCGAGAACCCGAGGCCTTCCGTGACATCGTGGCTCAGTGACACACACCATATGGCTACTTGAACACCAACGGACAAAAACATAGAACCACTGATCAGAAACAACATGTTAACATGATTTAATTACATTTAATTTTAGCTCGTAGTCGGCAGCGAGGATAAAAAATTTGCTCTTATTTTATAAGATACTTTATAAAGTAAGACACTATAAATAATTGGCTCTGTAAAACATAAATATGTATTGTGCCGTGTCAAATAAATGTTAATTGATTTTAAAAAAATCTCTTTGGATGTTATGTGGTGGTCCTGAATAGATTCAAGATGGCAACTGTGGTGGATTTACGGCCTATGAATGTCATCCCGGCTCCGAAAATACTCATATTGGGTAGTATTTGGTCATTTTTGACTGATTTTCATGAACCAGAAGTTGCCACCTTGGATTTCAAAACGACGTCTGTAGTCGATTTCAGGTCATCCTGATTTCGGAAATACCCATAACCGTATATATTACTTTTTAACGAGTTCTGAAATGTTTTTCGAATTTGGCTCTTAGATAGACAATTGAGTTGTTTGTAGATCTTCTGAACAAATCAAAATGGGTACTTTTAAGCGAAAAAAGTCTTTCGAACAAGAACTTTTTCATGACCAGAAAATTGAACTCACATGCGTCTCATCAACGTCAGTAATGACAAGAATTAGTGAAAAGTTGTCAAGGAATGGCGTATAGAAAACCGTCTGAAATTCATTGATCATTTATTGAAACTTTTCTGAACATTTCAACATGTTCACTCTTAAGGGGTTATATACCTTTTTGGTCGAGAAAAATGAGGGAAGTTTGAATTTGTTTTTGAGGTCATAGCACCATTTTCATTGCATCAAAGTGGTATTTTTCTGAAAGTACAGTTTATCAACAACAAAAAAATGCGTTTGATTTTGAAATATACCAATTATTACTGGAGTAATGGCCGTTTCCCCGAAACGCTATTTTTTGCAGAGGCTTGCGGTGATCCTGATAGAGACCTAGCGGATCAACCGAAATCAAAAAACTCATATTATTTCATTAGTTTAGAAGTGTGCTGGGTCCTTGAACGATCGCTTTTATGAGTATTTTGTTTTCAGTGCAAACGGGAACGTTTTTCCCAAAAAATGCACGTTTTGAGCGCAAAAAATTGCATTAAAATTTTTTTTGCGGCAAAATGTAACTGCATGTTTCAAAAAGCGATCGTTCGAGGACCGGCGAATTTTATAACGAAAATTTAAAAAAAAAAGATGAAGGAAATCGGTTCAGTAGTTTTCCCGCAATCAGGATCACGACAAAGTCATTTTCTGGAAAAAACTATTCCGAGATAATCGCGTATAAAGTTTCAAGTTTAGCTTTTGCGGCCGTAGCGAGGCGCGTTGCAAATCGCTCTAACTTTCTTCCTATTGCTCAGATCTTTATGAAAATTTGTGGAAATGTTCTCAAGATGTTGTGTTTGAAGATAATGTAATAAAACTTTTTCCGGTTTTTTGAAAACTAAAAAGGTATAAAACCCCTTAAGAAAAAAAAAATTTCTAACAAAAACTTCTCTATTTGAAAATCTCAAATTTGTTCAAAATGCAAATATCCAATATTGTTGATGATTTATTTTTTAATAATTTCAAACTGTTTGTTCAGGTACAAAAGTAAACAAAGCTACCAAAGCAAAGCCTTGGTGCTACAATCCGATTCGGAACTTGACCTTCTGTTTATTATACACAGACATCGCAGCCGACTATTAAGCGTACAGGACAATTGCGGGGCTAGCGTTATGATCCTACTGATACTAACAGTCCCATCCCGAGACTCGAGCCTACGACAACTGGCTTGTTAGGCGAGCATCGTACCTCGAGATCAACTGAGGGGACAAGCTACCACTATCTTTGAAAAAGTGCGATGGTCTATTAGAAGCGTTCGCCTTGCAACCCACGCCCACTTGGCAGTTGCATCAAATCGTCGTTCGAAGCTTTGTTCACAAAAATGTTTACGTACATTAAAAATCAGGGTGGCCACTCTACCGGGAAAAGCGGGAAAAAGACGGGAATTTCAAATCACCGGAAAAAAGACGGGAAAATCATCCTCCTGCATGGCTTCTACTAATATTGCCAATGAACGAGTTGTAGTAAATTAATTCCTAGATTTGAAAAATATAAACAATTAAAGGAAGAAAAATTTTTGAAGGAGAAATATTTTTCATAGTTTCTATAAAACTATTCTCGCAAGGATATAAATAAACATGTAAAATTGACAAATTTAGAAAATCTATACCGAGTCGTCACAGTCGAAATATATATTTGCGCGGACTGAATTTCAATATTTATTTCCAAAAAAATTTCTAGTAGAGTATAACGGAAACCGATAACAATTTCTTTGATTTGATGTAAAATTGATGTTTTTAAAATAAAGCACCGAGAAAATTAAAAACCTCTCATCGGGAAAATCGGGAAAAAAGCAGATAAACATAAGTTGAATGTTTGACCTGAATTCGACGGCGCTATACGTGAGTTATATATACTTAATCGTATTAATAACCGTTTTACCTTTGTTATACTAAACAAAGGTTATAAAATCGGTCCAAAAACGCAAAATAGATCCAAGATCCGGATGGCCGAATCGTATATACCATTCGACTCAGCTCGACGAACTGAGCAATGTCTGTTCGTGTGTATGTGTGTGTCTATGTGTGTGTGTATGTAAGTTGTCTGTATGTATGTGCCGCAAAAAACTAACACACCTTTCTTACAGAACGCAATATCCGATTTCGATGATCTTATACGCAAACGAAAGCTACTGTTCTCCCCCAGAATGCTACCAAGTGGATTTTCGATTAGTGGCTTAGATTTTGAATTATTGATCAAAGAGTATTTTTTATATGAGACATTTAACTTTCAAGGCAAAATGAATGGCACGGAGGGCCATGTGTTGTATACCAATCGACTAAGATCGACGAACTGAACAATTTCTGTATGTATGTGAATGTGTGCCTGTATGTATAGATGTGTAAATATGTTGTTTATATGTGTAGTATATCAAAATCGATCAAAAAAAAATAACAAAAAAAAACACCCATTTTCCAGTACGCATATTCCGATTTTGATGTTCGCATGCTCAAATGAAAGCCCCGGAGCTCTTTGAAAATCATTCTGAGTGCGATTTTTTATTGATTGCTTGAACTGTAGAGTTTTGACCAAAGTATATTTTAGACATGGGATATTTTACTTTCTGGATAATTTATCTCTATCTCCATGCTTTTCCTTCTTCTCTATCCCTCTTTTTTCGTATCGCTATTTATTTCTCAAAGGAAAGCAACAATCATCGACAACTTTGCATAATTTTTACACTTTTCGTAGTGTGTCTTAACTGGTGTAAATAAATTAATTTTAGAGCAAATTACAATGCTTACTTAGCTTCTTTTCTTGCTTGCGAAGCTTCCGTTCACACTTTCTTTAAAATATATAATTAATTGTACGTTAAACCCAGATTTTCGAAAAATAAGAAGCTTTTACAGCCTTCGGGGAGCAATGAAGCAAAACCTGATCCCACAGTGTGCTAATGTAACACAATTAGCGATAACACAATTGCAGATGCAGAAAACATAAAAAAATCGCTGTTTTGTTTGCAATGCTACGTTTTGAACAGCTGGAAAATTTTTCAGTTGAACTTTTATTTTATGTTTAATATTAGATTCTAAATATACTTTTAACTCGTGACCATGATTTGAAAAATTGTGAACATCGAGATGCGATCATTTGTAGTTTGGATGGAACTGAAGCAACTTTACATGGCTATACACGTTTACTAGTGTGCGCAGGTGGAAAGTCACTTATTCCTATGATATGATACACCACGGTTATATAAGATATAAATATTGGTTTCTAATTTAAGACAAAGTGCAAATATGTTATTCCATTTCTCGTTATCGCAGGAAGTTTTATAAAGTCTTTATTTCGGATTTTATCGTACAGCCTAGGCCTTCGGAAAGAATAATGTTCTCGTCTACACTCCGAAATTCCAAATATCTCAAATGTCGCGAAAACCTTCATTTTCAGATTATGCATTTGAGATAGATTTGAATTGACAACTTTCGTCAATGGTTATGTTTTGCCTTTCTCCTAGAAAGGTATAGCAATCACTGGAAAAACCGAAGGTATAAAAGTGGTCCCAATGGCCGAATGTCATATACCACTCGACTACTTTCGACGAACTGAGCATTTTCTGTATGTATGTATGTATGTGTGTATGTGTGTGTGTGTGTGTGTGTGTGTGTGTGTGTGTGTGTGTGTGTGTGTGTGTGTGTGTATGTGCAACTTTTTTTTCTCACTCACTTTTCTCAGAGATGGCTGAACCGATTTTCATAAAATTAAATGCAAATGAAAGGTCTAGTTGCCCCATAGGTTGCTATTGAATTTCATTGTAATCGGATTTTTAGTTTAGAGGTTATGTATCAATATGTAAAAATCACGAAACATCAATATCTCATAAACCGCACAACCGATTTCAATAAAATTAGTTTCAAATGATTGGGCTGTCTCCAGAACCCTTAACTTTTGAATTTCGTTATGATTGAACATATGGTTTAAAAGTTATGTAAAGAAAAGTTATCCTGAGGTTGTTAAAACTCACTCATTTTTCTCAGTGATGGCTGAACCGATTTTCACAAAATTAGTGTCAAATGAAAGGTCTAGTTGCCCCATAGGTTGCTATTGAATTTCACTGCAATCGGATTATAACTTTGTCCGTTGTTAATAAAAATGTGAAATCACATAATGAAAGTAAATATATTGACTTTCTCCTAACGATCACTGGCTAATTAAAAGGTAGAAAAATGATTGAAATGGCCGAATGTCATATACTACTCTACTCAGTTTGACGAATCGAGCATTTTCTGCATATATGCATGTATAGGTGTTTGTGTTTGTGTGTTTGGTGTGTGCGTGTGTATGTGCACCTTTCTTTCGCATTCACTTTTCTCGGAGATGGTCTAACCGATTCTTTCTATCTTGGTGTCAAATTAAGGGTCTACTTGCCGCTTAGGTTGCTATTTAATTTCATTGTAATCAAACTTTTAGTTTTGGCGCTGCGTCAGAATGTGAGAAACGCTCTTATATCTCAGAAGCTATGAACATAGTTGAAATCAAATAAATGGACTTTCAAACCCTTAAACAATGAATTTCATAATGTTTAAACATGTGGTTTGAAAGTTATAGAAAGAAACGAAACCCGCAGACTGTTTAAAACTATAGCTACGATCAAAATATGTGGCCTCAACATCATTTAAATTTAATATTGTACTATTTCAATGTTTGCGGCCTTGCTCGGGATTGAAGTTGAAATTAAAAGTCATTTCTATCATTTCACTTTTTGCCTTTCTCCTAGAAAGGTATAGCAATCACTGCAAAAACTAAAGGTATAAAAGTGCTCAAAAGGGCCGAATGTCGTATACCCAGTGTTATGAAAATGACTGCAAGACAATGACAGCAAATTTTCAAATGATCCGGCTCTCATTGTATTGCACAGCTCTCACTGCTCCCCACACGTTCGGTGAACAGTTCGACAGCAACTGACGACAGTACACATGCAACTCAATACGGACTGTTATTTTTCATCTTCATATGTGTGTTGGTATTTCCAAGCTGTCGTAAATGACAGCCTATAATCTTCCGACATCTTTCAACACGAATCCGAGCGGGAAGTCAGGTGATTATGATCACGACAGTAAGGCCGATGAAAGAATGAAAGAGAGATGGTGCGAAGCACGTTTTTTCTTACGTGGGAAATAATATCAACAATGGAAACGGTTTGCTTTGTATTCAATATGCCACCGGCCTGTGAAAAAGGAGAAACGAAAAAATGCAAGTCGACGACAGCCGCAGCCGATCAGCAGGCTGTCAACAGGAACAGGACATCCTCAAAATGAGCAAACTAGGCTGTCATGTCCGAACGAACAAAATACATGCGCAAGAATGAGCTGTCGTACGCAACACAACACCGTTTCTTTGCCTTGTTTAAGCTGTAGCTGTATGTGAGCTCTCATGAATAGCGCATGCATGAGGCTGTTAGAGTGAAGAGAGGTAAAAGTCGTCAGTCGCTCTCCAGTCATTCTCCTAAGCTTGCGTATACCACTCGACTCAGTTCGACGAGCTGAGCATTTTCTGCATGTGTGTGTGTGTAACGCTCTCCCAATCTCACTCGATTTTCTCAGAGATGGCTGAATCGATTTCAATGAAATCAATTGCAAATCAAAGGTCTAGTTGCCCTTTAAGACCCTATTGAATTTTATTGTAATCTGATTTCTAGTTTAGAGGTTATGTATCAAAATGTAAAAATCACGAAACATCAATATCTCAGAAACTACACAACCGATTTGAACAAAATTGGTTTCAAATGAACGGGCTACCTAAAAACCCTCAACTTTTGAATTTTATGGAGATTGAACATATGGTTCAGAAGTTATGGAAAGAAACGTGTTCTGGAGACTGTTTAATGTCATCAGTGTCATATGGAAAGTCTTGTTGCCCCATAAGACCCTAATGATTTTTTTTTGCGAACGGATTATTACTTTTCCTGTTATGTTTTAAAATGTGAAATCCAGCTATGAAATGGAACATATTCCGCAGACTACATAAACTCACTCACTTTTCTCAGAGATGGTTGAACCGATTTCTACAAAATTAGTGTCAAATGAAACACCCTATTGAATTTCACTGTAATCGGACTATAACTTCGTCTGTAATGTATTTAAATGTGAAAATCACGAAACTTCATTATCTTAGAAACTACACAACCGATCTGAACAATATTGATATCAGATGAACGGGCTAGTGAGGGATATACTGATGAATTATGATTGAACACGTGGTTTCAAAGTTTGGCTCCCCCATACGTTCCCTTTTCATTTGATTGTAATCAAACTTAAGCAACCGTTATGTTTTAATTTGTAAAAGAACGAAAGTCTATTATCTCAAGTATTACACGACTTATTTGAACATAACTAGTGTCATACAAACGAGTCATCTCTCAAACTTACAAATAACAAACTTCATAAAAATTTGATACACTGTTCAAAAGTTTTGTAAAGAAAAGAAATTCAAAGACTATTCAACACTATAGCTGCTTTGATCAATATATATGGCCTCAACATGATTTAAATGTGGTATCGTACTATTTGAACGTTTCCGATATCGCTCGTGATTAAATTGTTCAAAATTAAGAGTCATTTCTTATATTTCGCTATTTCTGAAGCACTAACATTACGTCAAATTTCATATTTTATACTTTAATTACAACATCAATATTTTAGAACCCAAAGAGTGAATATACCTTTTTGGATTTAAGCATTCATGTGGATCTATTTTTACAAATAATAAGTTTGAATGAGAAAGGCTTAGTCTGACCGCTAGTGGATTAATTTAGGTTTTTTTCTTTGTAATGCTGATCTGAGGTTAGTAGAAGTTTGCTTCAATTCGTAAAAAAGACTTGATGCTGATTCATAATTCTAGGTCCTGCGATTTCTGAAAATAATGCGAATGTGGTATTCAAACCTGGATTATGGGAATTAAAAAATTAGAACTGCCTCGAACTAACATACTTATTTGCTGTTCTAGTATGAAATCAGCATCTTTGTTATCTATTACTATTCACTGTTTATTTAAAAAAAATATGTTGCTTCTATCCAGCATTTAAAAATGGGTTCTCGATTGAAAAAATAAGACTCATATACATATGATAACATCCATAATACCACGTCAAGCTATAATTCAAAGATCGTCTTTGGTTCGCCTTCTGAAAATTATCTTTTGAATTTATTTTATTTATAATTGAAATTGGATTTACGTTGCTATACGATTTGTGATTCACTGGCCTACTGCCTATAAACGCATACCAGTCCCACGTGCATTCTTGTCGTTCTTATAGAGAAGTTATGGTAAATGTCTATCTCATTATATCATGTCGAAAATATGGGAATAAACCACGCTCAACAGTTGAAATAACTTAAGCACGAAAAATACCTTTACGTGCTGTTTTCTCAACTTGATGAAAATGAAGATGGGACTGATATGCGATTATAGGCAGCCTAATAAGTATTCAATTATAGTTAGTATAACAAAGGTTTCTGCACCACTAGGTGGATTAATTTAGGTTTTTTTTTTTTTCTAGCTAAAACCTATCTCGTCCTTTTGAACTATTTTCAACAAGATTTTTTGCAAATTTTAGTAAAACTTCCTATGGTTTGCAACTCACGAAGATTATTAATTGCTCATTAAATCTTACTTTACGAACTAATTTCATTTTTGTCATATGACTTACAATTTCCCTCGTTCAGAAGTTTTTCCAAGTCTAAAGTCACACCTTCTATTCCCGTTCATTTTCGCATTCTTGCAAACTACATACATTGCCCGCTTTACTAAAACTTAAAATACTTATTGAATGTTTCCGGCAATATACGGGATTAAATGGTTATCTATCACTTTTCATATCTTAGATATTTATCGAACCTCTCAACCTACATTTCTCAAATCTGGTCATTCAATTCTCACTTTTTATGTCTATCTCATGTCTCACAGGAATTTTACTTGTCATAATCATACTTTTTCAACGAGAAAAAATCGCGAGAGAAAAAATCAGTGCTACGGGCATTTTACATGTGTATATAAGAATTTCCAAACAACATTGATGGTCAGCATCATTCCTAAACATGGCCGCCGTAAGTTAACTGTCCTGCGTTTCAAGCTTAATACAAACAAGTTATACATATCAGCATGATATTTTAAAGATGGTATAAATTTTACCATGTTGAATCATAAGTTTTTTTAAGTTTTTTTTCGGCGCGGATTTAGTATTCACGGCGCGGATCTTCAAAACCCGTGGCGCGGATATTGCGGATTCAAAATTAAGATTTCTGTAACAACCCTGGAGTTTATTTGACGAAGTTTAAACAACGGATTTATTTTGTGTGTGTGTGTGTGTGTATGTGTGTGTGTATGTGTGTGTGTATGTGTGTGTGTGTGTATGTGCAGATTTTTATTCTCACTCACTTTTCTCAGAGATGGCTGGACCGATTTTCATGAAATTAATTGCAAATGAAAGGTCTTGTTGCCCCATAAGACCCTATAGTTTCATTGTAATCGGATTTTTAGTTTGGAGGTTATGTTTAAAAATGTGAAAATCGTGAAACATCAATATCTCAGAAACTACACAACCGATTTGAACAAAATTGATCTCAAAAGAACGGGCTACCTAGAAAACCCTTAAGTTTTGAATTTCATGAAGATTGAACTTGTGGTTCAAAAGTTATGAAAAGAAACGTGTTCTGAAGACTGTTTTATCTCACTCATGTTTCTCAGAGATGGCTGTACCGATTTTCATAAAATCAGTGTCAAATGGAAGGTCTAATTGCCCCATAAGACCCTATTGATTTGTTTTGCAGTCGGACTATTACTTTGCCTGTTATGTTTATTTTGTTGTTGTTATGTGAAATCCAGCTATACAAAGGAACATATTCCGAAGACTACTTGGACTCACTCACTTTTCTCAGAGATGGCCGACCCGATTTCCACAAAATTAGTGTCAAATGAATGGTCTAGCTGTCTCAGAAGACCCTATTGAATTTTACTGTAATCGAACTGTAACTTCATTTGTAATGTGCCGACTTGTGAATATCACGAAACTTCATTATCTCAGAGACTATACAACCGATTTGATTATTATTATCAGATGAGCGGGCTAGTTAAGGGTTAACTGATAAATTATGATTAAACACGTGGTTTCAAAGTTTGGCTGCCCTACACGTTCCCATTTCATTTGGTTATAATCGAACTTATGCAATCGTTATTAATACATAATTGTTAATAAAACAACGAAAGTCTATTATTATATATCTCAAAGATTACATGACTTATTTGAACATAACTAGTGTCATACGAACGAGTCATCTCTCAAACTTACAAATAACAAACTTCATAACAATTTGATATGTGGCTCAAAAGTTATGGAAAGAAGAGAAATTCAAAGACTAATTAAAACTATACCTGCTTTGATCGATATATGTGGCTCAACATAATTTAAATGTGGTGTCGTACTATTTGAACGTTCCAAGTTCATTGGTTCTTTGCGGTTTGTTTGAAGTCTGCAAATTTACGACGAATCGGCCATAGGGTATGATCAAAGTCAAATAACAAATCGTTTAAAATGATTGGTTTTATCGAAACGACAACATTTGGCTTCTGTACATCGCCTTAATTCTGAATATATTCATATTGGGTGGTATTCTGTCATTATCAGCAGACTTTCTGGCATCAATCTGACACCGGAAATACCCATATTGGGAGGTATTTTTGGTTGTTTTCCAGAAACTAAAAGTGGTCGTCTTCAAATTCAAAATAGTGTCCAGGGTCAATGTTTGGTTTCTATGCATCATCACGTTTGCGGAAATATCCATATTAAGCATTATTCGGTCAATTCCGACTGTTGCCTATAAGTTGCCATTTAGCAATTCAAAGTGGTCCCTGAGGTCAATTGTTAGCTCCTTGCATCATTCTGGTTCCAGAGATACTCATATTGGATAGTATTTGTTTATTTCAGGCTGTTTTTCACAAACCGGTAGTCGCCATCTTAGAATTTAAAATGCTATCTTTGGTCGATTTTAGCTCCTGTGTATTATTCTAGATCCGGATATTATTATATTGGGTGGAAATCGGCCATTTTCGGCTGTTTTCCAGAAACTAGAAGTTGCCATCTTACAATCCAAAATGTTGTCTGAGATCGATTATGGAACATATTTGTTACCACTAAAACATTCACCTGTCAATATGGTTCCATTTAGTTGATTAGTTTGCGAGATGTGCAAAAATTTGTGAAGAAACATGTACTTCCAGAAGAGGGAGGGGCGTCAAACCATTATGGACATATTTGTTACCTCTAAAAACATTCACATACCAAATTTGGTTGTATTTTCTTGATTAGTTCTCGAGTTGTGCGAAATTTGTGTTTCATTTTCATAGGATCCCTCCCTTATAGAAGAGGGAATCGGGTTTCAAACCATCATGTACATACTTGTTACCACTTAAAACATTTACCAGCCAAATTTTGTTCCATGTGGTTGATTTGTTCTCGAAATGTGCACAAATTTGTGTTTCATCCAACTATTATGGACATATTAGTTACCCCTTAAAACATCCACATGCCAAATTCGGTTTCATTTGCTTGGTTTGTTCTTGAGTTGTGCAGAAATTTATGTTTCATTTGTATGGGACCCCTCCCTTCCAGAAGAGGGAGGGGTCTCAAACTATCATAGAACCTTTATCGGCACCAAAAACCCCTACATACAAATTTTCACGTCGATCGGTTCGGTAGTTTTCGGGCCTATATGGATCAGACAGACAGACAGACTTGACTGCATTTCTATATCTAAAGACTACAACATCAATATTTTAGAACCTAAAGAGTGAATATACATTTATTGGATTGAAGCGTTCATGTAAATTTATTTTTACAAATAAAAAATTGAATGAGAAAGGCTGGGTCTGACCGCTAGGTGGATTAATTTAGGTTTTAAAATGTAATGTAATAACAAAAACTACTGTGTTCGTCACGGTGTTGATGATGGATTTTTTCCATTATGTTGTTGTAGCTTTAAAAAATAATAGAAAGTGACTACATAAGTTTGAGCCTCGCGCGCGGAATTCAGATATAAATGGATTCTTTAACAATGCTTAGAGAAAAATCATGAAGTAGTTGTGGTTAGTCTGGCTGAAGGTTATGAAAACTCTGTGCTAGTTTTGTGTAGCTCTATAGCTCTTCACATTTTTACCCATGTGAATCAAGTAAACAGTTTTTAAAGAAGTTTATATCTGGAGGTAGAATCAGTTCGTTTTTTTTTGTATAACTGATTTAAATGTGACTACATCAATTATCTATAGATAAATCGTCCAGCTCAAACCTTTGTAGGGGTATATGGCGGGACCATCATCATCATCACCAGTGTTACTGGGCTTACGTAATCACTTACACTCTCGCGCACAATTCCTGATTTTAGCCACTCGTCAATGTTTTCTCCAGCACTTTTCTCTCCTTTATGCAAATCGCAGTGGAGCCGAGCGAATCAGCTCGTCATCGTTTAAGATGATTTTCGTTTTAACACGACTGATCACTTCTCTTTTCGGTTTGTAATTGGCGATGATCTCCTTCATAACGACAGCGTACTTTGGGTCGACATCGATCATAGCCGGCTCACACACATTTAAAATCTGCATTATTTCACTCCCTTACGTTTTTATTCACTTTCTTTTTGATGTTAACTCCTCGCTCGGTCACTTCTACATCCATATATTGGGGCGCGGCCATGCCGAGAATCGCGTCGTAACGCATACTATCCGGGAGGACGACGGAGGGGTCTAGCGACCGATGTGCGCGCTTGTTTCAACGACGTACGCATACCACACGTGCCGGAGGCATTTTCATCCAGTAAAACTGTTTATGTCCGCCGTTTTGTTTACGCACAATATTAGCAATAGCTCAAAACACTTCGAAAACCTCGCGCACAATGTACTCTGTCCTCCGTTTTCTATTTTCGCACAAAATCAGCAATAGCACAAAACACATAAAAAAATTTGCGCACTGTCTCCAGCGCACCGCGTAACATGTTGGACCCAACATTTATCAATATCTCGATTAGTCCTGTGCGCCGCCGACACTTTTACGCATGCCATTGCTGCCGACGAATTTGAGTCGGCGCGCCGCCGAGAAATTTTTTTACGCGCCGATAATAATTATGCAGACTGGATTTCATGATTCGAGAGATACCACGAATCACAGGCAATGAGTGTAAATTATCCTGAATTGTGAATAATCGATAGCATTTCACATCAAGAGTATTAAGTTGCATCAAACATTATACGCAATATTTTAGAGGTGGTAATTAGAGGCACAACGATACACGCCGCCGCCGCCGCCGCTGATGAAAGCCAACGGCGTCACGCCGGCGCGCCTACCGCCGCCGAAGTTGAATGTCTCTACGCAGCCGCCGCCGATGATTTGATCGGCGCCCAGCACTAAACTTGATGTTTCGTCACTGTGATATAAGTTATTCTGGGAGGGTCTGATTTATGTTGAATTCCCCTAAAAATATATACAAAAATATAAATATAAATATAAATATAAACATAAATATAAATATAAATATAAATATAAATATAAATATAAATATAAATATAAATATAAATATAAATATAAATATAAATATAAATATAAATATAAATATAAATATAAATATAAATATAATATAAATATAAATATAAATATAAATATAAATATAAATATAAATATAAATATAAATATAAATATAAATATAAATATAAATATAAATATAAATATAAATATAAATATAAATATAAATATAAATATAAATATAAATATAAATATAAATATAAATATAAATATAAATATAAATATAAATATAAATATAAATATAAATATAAATATAAATATAAATATAAATATAAATATAAATATAAATATAAATATAAATATAAATATAAATATAAATATAAATATAAATATAAATATAAATATAAATATAAATATAAATATAAATATAAATATAAATATAAATATAAATATAAATATAAATATAAATATAAATATAAATATAAATATAAATATAAATATAAATATAAATATAAATATAAATATAAATATAAATATAAATAAAAATATATATATAAATATAAATATAAATATAATATAAATATAAATATAAATATAAATATAAATATAAATATAAATATATATATAAATATAAATATAAATATAAATATAAATATAAATATAAATATAAATATAAATATTAATATATATATAAATATAAATATAAATATAAATATAAATATAAATATAAATATAAATATAAATGTAAATATTAATATAAATATAAATATAAATATAAATATAAATATAAATATAATATAAATATAAATATAAATATAAATATAAATATAAATATAAATATAAATATAAATATAAATATAAATATAAATATAAATATAAATATAAATATAAATATAAATATAAATATAAATATAAATATAATATAAATATAAATATAAATATAAATATAAATATAAATATAAATATAAATATAAATATAAATATAAATATAAATATAAATATAAATATAAATATAAATATAATATAATATAAATATAAATATAAATATAAATATAAATATAAATATAAATATAAATATAAATATAAATATAAATATAAATATAAATATAAATATAAATATAAATATAAATATAATATAAATATAAATATAAATATAAATATAAATATAAATATAAATATAAATATAAATATAAATATAAATATAAATATAAATATAAATATAAATATAAATATAAATATAAATATAAATATAAATATAAATATAAATATAAATATAAATATAAATATAAATATAAATATAAATATAAATATAAATATAAATATAAATATAAATATAAATATAATATAAATATAAATATAAATATAAATATAAATATAAATATAAATATAAATATAAATATAAATATAAATATAAATATAAATATAAATATAAATATAAATATAAATATAAATATAAATATAAATATAAATATAAATATAAATATAAATATAAATATAAATATAAATATAAATATAAATATAAATATAAATATAAATATAAATATAAATATAAATATAAATATAAATATAAATATAAATATAAATATAAATATAAATATAAATATAAATATAAATATAAATGTAAATATAAATATAAATATAAATATAAATATAAATATAAATATAAATATAAATATAAATATAAATATAAATATAAATATAAATATAAATATAAATATAAATATAAATATAAATATAAATA
>NC_073694.1:102689885-102761694 GCF_029784165.1 Wyeomyia smithii
TATATATAATTATAAATATAATATAAATATAAATATAAATATAAATATAAATATAAATATAAATATAAATATAAATATAAATATAAATATAAATATAAATATAAATATAAATATAAATATAAATATAAATATAAATATAAATATAAATATAAATATAAATATAAATATAAATATAAATATAAATATAAATATAAATATAAATATAAATATAAATATAAATATAAATATAAATATAAATATAAATATAAATATAAATATAAATATAAATATAAATATAAATATAAATATAAATATAAATATAAATATAAATATAAATATAAATATAAATATAAATATAAATATAAATATAAATATAAATATAAATATAAATATAAATATAAATATAAATATAAATATAAATATAAATATAAATATAAATATAAATATAAATATAAATATAAATATAAATATAAATATAAATATAAATATAAATATAAATATAAATATAAATATAAATATAAATATAAATATAAATATAAATATAAATATAAATATAAATATAAATATAAATATAAATATAAATATAAATATAAATATAAATATAAATATAAATATAAATATAAATATAAATATAAATATAAATATAAATATAAATATAAATATAAATATAAAATATAAATATAAATATAAATATAAATATAAATATAAATATAAATATAAATATAAATATAAATATAAATATAAATATAAATATAAATATAAATATAAATATAAATATAAATATAAATATAAATATAAATATAAATATAAATATAAATATAAATATAAATATAAATATAAATATAAATATAAATATAAATATAAATATAAATATAAATATAAATATAAATATAAATATAAATATAAATATAAATATAAATATAAATATAAATATAAATATAAATATAAATATAAATATAAATATAAATATAAATATAAATATAAATATAAATATAAATATAAATATAAATATAAATATAAATATAAATATAAATATAAATATAAATATAAATATAAATATAAATATAAATATAAATATAAATATAAATATAAATATAAATATAAATATAAATATAAATATAAATATAAATATAAATATAAATATAAATATAAATATAAATATAAATATAAATATAAATATAATATAAATATAAATATAAATATAAATATAAATATAAATATAAATATAAATATAAATATAAATATAAATATAAATATAAATATAAATATAAATATAAATATAAATATAAATATAAATATAAATATAAATATAAATATAAATATAAATATAAATATAAATATAAATATAAATATAAATATAAATATAAATATAAATATAAATATAAATATAAATATAAATATAAATATAAATATAAATATAAATATAAATATAAATATAAATATAAATATAAATATAAATATAAATATAAATATAAATATAAATATAAATATAAATATAATATAAATATAAATATAAATATAAATATAAATATAAATATAAATATAAATATAAATATAAATAAAAATATAAATATAAATATAAATATAAATATAAATATAAATATAAATATAAATATAAATATAAATATAAATATAAATATAAATATAAATATAAATATAAATAAATATAAATATAAATATAAATATAAATATAACTATAAATATAAATATAAATATAAATATAAATATAAATATAATATAAATATAAATATAAATATAATATAAATATAAATATAAATATAAATATAAATATAAATATAAATATAAATATAAATATAAATATAAAATATAAATATAAATATAAATATAAATATAAATATAAATATAAATATAAATATAAATATAAATATAAATATAAATATAAATATAAATATAAATATAAATATAAATATAAATATAAATATAAATATAAATATAAATATAAATATAAATATAAATATAAATATAAATATAAATATAAATATAAATATAAATATAAATATAAATATAAATATAAAATATAAATATAAATATAAATATAAATATAAATATAAATATAAATATAAATATAAATATAAATATAAATATAAATATAAATATAAATATAAATATAAATATAAATATAAATATAAATATAAATATAAATATAAATATAAATATAAATATAAATATAAATAATATAAATATAAATATAAATATAAATATAAATATAATATAAATATAAATATAAATATAAATATAAATATAAATATAAATATAAATATAAATATAAATATAAATATAAATATAAATATAAATATAAATATAATATAAATATAAATATAAATATAAATATAAATATAAATATAAATATAAATATAAATATAAATATAATATAAATATAAATATAAATATAAATATAAATATAAATATAAATATTAATATAAATATAAATATAAATATAAATATAAATATAAATATAAATATAAATATAAATATAAATATAAATAAAAATAAATATAAATATAAATATAAATATAAATATAAATATAAATATAAATATAAATATAAATATAAATATAAATATAAATATAAATATAAATATAAATATAAATATAAATATAAATATAAATATAAATATAAATATATGTATAAAAATATGTATAAATATAAATATAAATATAAATATAAATATAAATATAAATATAAATATAAATATAAATATAAATATAAATATAAATATAAATATAAATATAAATATAAATATAAATATAAATATAAATATAAATATAAATATAAATATAAAAATAAATATAAATATAAATATAAATATAAATATAAATATAAATATAAATATAAATATAAATATAAATATAAATATAAATATAAATATAAATATAAATATAAATATAAATATAAATATAAATATAAATATAAATATAATATAAATATAAATATAAATATAAATATAAATATAAATAAAAATATAAATATAAATATAAATATAAATATAAATATAAATATAAATATAAATATAAATATAAATATATATATAACTATAAATATAAATATAAATATAAATATAAATATAAATATAAATATAAATATTATTATAAATATAAATATAAATATATATATAACTATAAATATAATATAAATATAAATATAAATATAAATATAAATATAAATATAAATATAAATATAAATATAAATATAAATATAAATATAAATATAAATATAAATATAAATATAAATATAAATATAAATATAAATATAAATATAAATATAAATATAAATATATATATAACTATAAATATAAATATAAATATAAATATAAATATAAATATAAATATAAATATAAATAAATATAAATATAAATATAAATATAAATATAAATATAAATATAAATATAAATATAAATATAAATATAAATATAAATATAAATATAAATATAAATATAAATATAAATATAAATATAAATATAAATATAAATATAAATATAAATATAAATATAAATATAAATATAAATATAAATATAAATATAAATATAAATATAAATATAAATATAAATATAAATATAAATATAAATATAAATATAAATATAAATATAAATATAAATATAAATATAAATATAAATATAAATATAAATATAAATATAAATATAAATATAAATATAAATATAAATATAAATATAAATATAAATATAAATATAAATATAAATATAAAATATAAATATAAATATAAATATAAATATAAATATAAATATAAATATAAATATAAATATAAATATAAATATAAATATAAATATAAATATAAATATATATAACTATAAATATAAATATAAATATAAATATAAATATAAATATAAATATAAATATTATTATAAATATAAATATAAATATAAATATAAATATAAATATAAATATAAATATAAATATAAATATAACTTTAAATATAAATATAAATATAAATATAAATATAAATATAAATATAAATATAAATATAAATATAAATATAAATATAAATATAAATATAAATATAAATATAAATATAAATATAATATAAATATAAATATAAATATAAATATAAATATAAATATAAATATAAATATAAATATAAATATAAATATAATAAATATAAATATAAATATAAATATAAATATAAATATAAATATAAATATAAATATAAATATAAATATAAATATAAATATAAATATAAATATAAATATAAATATAAATATAAATATAAATATAAATATAAATATAAATATAAATATAAATATAAATATAAATATAAATATAAATATAAATATAAATATAAATATAAATATAAATATAAATATAAATATAAATATAAATATAAATATAAATATAAATATAAATATAAATATAAATATAAATATAAATATAAATATAAATATAAATATAAATATAAATATAAATATAAATATAAATATAAATATAAATATAAATATAAATATAAATATAAATATATATATAAATATAAATATAAATATAAATATAAATATAAATATAAATATAAATATAAATATAAATATAAATATAAATATAAATATAAATATAAATATAAATATAAATAAATATAAATATAAATATAAATATAAATATAAATATAAATATAAATATAAATATAAATATAAATATAAATATAAATATAAATATAAATATAAATATAAATATAAATATAAATATAAATATAAATATAAATATAAATATAAATATAAATATAAATATAAATATAAATATAAATATAAATATAAATATAAATATAAATATAAATATAAATATAAATATAAATATAAATATATATATAAATATAAATATAAATATAAATATAAATATAAATATAAATATAAATATAAAAATAAATATAAATATAAATATAAATATAAATATAAATATAAATATAAATATAAATATAAATATAAATATAAATATAAATATAAATATAAATATAAATATAAATATAAATATAAATATAAATATAAATATAAATATAAATATAAATATAAATATAAATATAAATATAACTATAAATATAAATATAACTTTATATAAATATAAATATAAATATAAATATAAATATAAATATAAATATAAATATAAATATAAATATAAATATAAATATAAATATAAATATAAATATAAATATAAATATAAATATAAATATAAATATAAATATAACTTTAAATACAAATATAAATATAAATATAAATATAAATATAAATATAAATATAAATATAAATATAAATATAAATATAAATATAAATATAAATATAAATATAAATATAAATATAAATATAAATATAAATATAAATATAAATATAAATATAAATATAAATATAAATATAAATATAAATATAAATATAACTATAAATATAAATATAACTTTATATAAATATAAATATAAATATAAATATAAATATAAATATAAATATAAATATAAATATAAATATAAATATAAATATAAATATAAATATAAATATAAATATAAATATAAATATAAATATAAATATAAATATAAATATAAATATAAATATAAATATAAATATAAATATAAATATAAATATAAATATAAATATAAATATAAATATAAATATAAATATAAATATAAATATAAATATAAATATAAATATAAATATAAATATAAATATATATATATAACTATAAATATAAATATAAATATAAATATAAATATAAATATAAATATAAATATTATTATAAATATAAATATAAATATAAATATAAATATAAATATAAATATAAATATAAATATAACTTTAAATATAAATATAAATATAAATATAAATATAAATATAAATATAAATATAAATATAAATATAAATATAAATATAAATATAACCATAAATATAAATATAAATATAAATATAAATATAAATATAAATATAAATATAAATATAAATATAAATATAAATATTATTATAAATATATAAATATAAATATAAATATAAATATAAATATAAATATAAATATAACTTTAAATATAAATATAAATATAAATATAAATATAAATATAAATATAAATATAAATATAAATATAAATATAAATATAAATATAAATATAAATATAAATATAAATATAAATATGAATATAAATATAAATATAAATATAAATATAAATATAAATATAAATATAAATATAAATATAAATATAAATATAAATATAAATATAAATTTAAATATAAATATAAATATAAATATAAATATAAATATAAATATAAATATAAATATAAATATAAATATAAATATAAATATAAATATAAATATAAATATAAATATAAATATAAATATAAATATAATATAATATAAATATAAATATAAATATAAATATAAATATAAATATAAATATAAATATAAATATAAATATAAATATAAATATAAATATAAATATAAATATAAATATAAATATAAATATAAATATAAATATAAATATAAATATAAATATAAATATAAATATAAATATAAATATAAATATAAATATAAATATAAATATAAATATAAATATAAATATAAATATAAATATAAATATAAATATAAATATAAATATAAATATAAATATAAATATAAATATAAATATAAATATAAATATAAATATAAATATAAATATAAATATAAATATAAATATAAATATAAATATCAATATAAATATAAATATCAATATAAATATAAATATAAATATAAATATAAATATAAATATAAATATAAATATAAATATAAATATAAATATAAATATAAATATAAATATAAATATAAATATAAATATAAATATAAATATAAATATAAATATAAATATAAATATAAATATAAATATAAATATAAATATAAATATAAATATAAATATAAATATAAATATAAATATAAATATAAATATAAATATAAATATAAATATAAATATAAATATAAATATAAATATAAATATAAATATAAATATAAATATAAATATAAATATAAATATAAATATAAATATAAATATAAATATAAATATAAATATAAATATAAATATAAATTTAAATATAAATATAAATATAAATATAAATATAAATATAAATATAAATATAAATATAAATATAAATATAAATATAAATATAAATATAAATATAAATATAAATATAAATATAAATATAAATATAAATATAAATATAAATATAAATATAAATATAAATATAAATATAAATATAAATATAAATATAAATATAAATATAAATATAAATATAAATATAAATATAAATATAAATATAAATATAAATATAAATATAAATATAAATATAAATATAAATATAAATATAAATATAAATATAAATATAAATATAAATATAAATATAAATATAAATATAAATATAAATATAAATATAAATATAAATATAAATATAAATATAAATATAAATATAAATATAAATATAAATATAAATATAAATATTAATATAAATATTAATATAACTATAAATATAAATATAAATATAAATATAAATATAAATATAAATATGAATATGAATATTAATATAAATATAAATATAAATATAAATATAAATATGAATATGAATATGAATATAAATATAAATATAAGTTTAAAACAAAAATATCACTTAAAAATTAGGGAGAAAGTCGTGTGGTCGTGAGTGAATGCGCGCAAAATTCATTAGGGTGGATCAAGGCTGCAAAAAGTTCATCTCATACAAATCTCCATGCAAATTTAAGATGCAATACGCCAAGCGGAGTCACTTGTTATTTACTTCCAATGAGTTTGGGATTTTTGAGGATTTAAAAGGAATCAATAAAATCTTGTTCTGGCTCTCTGCTATCAAGTTGTAACATTTCCATATAACGATGAACAACTTGAATACTTATAGCAAAGCAATGACATCTAGTTTTGATGTGAATGCCAAATCGAGAATTTCTACAATTTATAATAGATGGTAATACACAAACAGTTGCACTTCTGATGTAGTTTATAAGCAGAAATTAGCGGTGATGTCCCATTTCGCTCGTTGGGCCAACCAAATCGAAGACACATGGGACACCTGAAAAAATGTCCAATAGCTGGAGATGGCGCTCTTTCAGTGGTAGTAAAATCGAAATTTCTCCGAGTATTTTGCTCATTAACCAAGAATACAGCTATCAAATGTCTTCTATACATTTTATTCTAACTTTCTGGTACTCTACTTTTATCAAAACACATGTTTTTCCTATATAACTCCATTGCGTCTTACTACCATTCGTCCATGAGCCCGTGATGTTGATTTTGACAATAGCTCAAAATTAGTGCGAGAGCCGTGTGGTTGAAGGCGGATGCGCACAATACTCATTAAGGTGGTTCAAGGTTGCAAAGAGCAAGTTATCTCTTAGAAATCTTTGTACAAATTTAAAATGCAATATGATAAGCGGAGCTACCTATAATTGACTTCCGATTAGTTTAGCATTTTTGAGGGCTCAAATTGAAGCAATAAAATTTTGTTATGGCTCTTTGCTATCAAGTTTTAACATTTCCATCTGACGATGAACCGCTTTAATAATCTTAGCCAAGCAACGACATCTAGTTCTGGTGAGAATAAAAATATCGATAGTTTCAGCAATTCTTCAATAGATGGCAATAAACAAACATTTGGGCTCACTGGTGGGATTTGTTAGCAAAAATTAGCGGTGGCGTCCCATTGCGTTTAAAAATACTAAGAGTTGGCGCTGTATTGGTAGTGGTGGTAAAATCGAAACTTCTAACTATTTTGCTTAATGACTGGAAAAACTGTTATTATTCTTACTTTCTGGTAGTTTTTCTATATAAAATCTGTTTTTATCGAAAAACTTGATTTTCCCATATAACTCCATTGACTCATTAAATTTGTATAGGAAAATCAAGTTTTCTGATAAAAATGGATTGTATATAGTAAATATAGAAAGTTAGAAAGTTAGAATAATATAAAAAAATGGGTAACTAATAGTAGTTTTTCCGGTCATTAAGCGAAATGCACGTAGAAATTTCGATTTTACTACCACTATCGCCACAGCGCCATCTCTTAGCATTGAACATTGTCACGGGTGTGCCATTGCGCAAGGACTTACATACAAGTCAGTAAAACTTGTATTCAAGTGAAATTTTGACGTAGGACTAAGTCTATCTGGAAGTTAGGTACCTGAACTTGGAAATTTATAATCAGGTTTTCGAGGTTGAGGCATCAATCGATCAGAAATTCTTTGACGGTTAAATTTATGTACCAAAATCAACCTATTGTTTGAGATACACTATTGAAACATTGATAAATAACATCTATTGTCTAAATCATACCGAGCAACCAATCACACCTCTCTTCACAAGCACAGTCGGCACTAACGGATACAACCGATTTGACTTTCACTTCTGTTTCCGATGCTTATTTACTTTCCTTACCATTCCCTATTCAGTCGAAAATGGAACTGGGATTTTCTAGAGCAGATACAAATACGCTGCCTAAAGTGGATTTTCTCATGGTGCAGCACTTTCTGTCCACCAAAGAAAAGTTTCGAGACTCCAACAAACGAGGGAAGATCGAAAGGTAAGTTGCCCAATCGGTCGTGCTTAAAACTTGCCTGAGTCAATTTTTTTTGCCGGGTTCAGATCCTCAAATCCGGATTACTTAAAATCTACAATAGGACGGGTGCAGTTTAAAATCGAGGTAAACCTTTACACGGTGAAGGCGCAAATAGTACCAGAGCACAAAATTAACGCGAAACAATATTCCGTGGTAGCAATCATCAACACTGGCGACGAAGAAGTGATCGATGTTTTTTGTGAGAGCGATGAACAGGGGTGTAAGGCTTCCGCCGAGGCTGTAAGCATGCTGTTGCATTTTTGTTCTATCTTTACGAAAAACACAGCCAACCATCCCCCACCGAAGGTCAATGTCTGCGGAAAGTTCCCAACCTTTCAAAGGTAGAAGAAAATATTGAAAATTTGACTTAGCGAACTATCGTGACTCGGGCTTTTTAAAGGTGAATGATGTTGTCTTCTAGTGGCTTCTTGTGGCAAGTTCCTTCAAACTCTTCTTAGGAAATGCCCGACAAATGATATAATCAGCGCATTGAAATACCACCAACCTTTTACTAGTATTGAAGAGTATGCCATAGACTGCCTGTTGATTGATTTTAAGGAATCGCCGGATGCGAATCAATATTCAAAAATGTTTATCGATTTTTGCAAACAAAAAAAAGGAGGACAGTGTTTGTGCAAAAATTGAAACCGCCACTACCGGTCAGGATTACTCCCTTTGGAAGAATTTTAAATACGAAAGGATTACGGCTTCAAAAATTTTTGACCTGTCACGATGTAAGACTGCAGATGGGTCTCTGATCAGGACTGTACTAGGAAGCAAAAGCGTTTCTACCGAAGCCATGAAACGGGGATTGAGACTGGAAGAAAATGTGATTAAATTCATAAAGGCGCGATATCAGAACGTTCGGAGATGTGGATTGTTTTTGAATCAAAATTATCCCGCATTTGGTGCATTTCCAGATGCTATAAACAGCACAACAGTTTTTGAGTCCATCAAAAAGTGGAAATACAATATATTATGTCGATGAGAACGGAAATCTAACAGACAAAGTCAAATCTCAAATACATCTTCGAATGATTATCACCAACCGCAGAGGAGGAGTTTTAGTATTAGTTCTACCCGAATTTGAGAACAGTCGAAACCCTTCGCAATTTTCAGAGTTCTACGAGATCGATCTTGATGTAGATAGATTATAAAAAAAGCAAAGCAAAGCCGATTCGGAGCTTGACCTTCTGTTTATTTATACACAGACTTCGTAGCCGACTGTTTTAGTGTACAGGACAATTGCGGGGCTAGCGCTACGATCCTACTGACACTAACAGTCTCTCCCGAGCCGAGACTCGAACCTACGACGACTGGCTTGTTAGGCCAGCATCGTACCTCGAGATCATCTGGGAGATATTGATGTAGATTATATACAACCAAAAAGATATACAACCAAAAATGACAAAAAGCTACAAATTCCGAAAGGCAAATATTTTTAACAAACTGTATTTAACCTATTAAACATTAAATGTACCTTTATCAAATTTCTTATCAATTAAACTCAAATTCAACGATAGTTCATTGATTTGTTTTAACAATTGTCCGGAAATCCCGAGTTATGTAAAATATCACAGATCATTGTGTGATACCATTTTATTTATTTATTTTAAACAAAATTACTTTTCTTCAAAGACATGTTATTTCTTCATATACATTAATGACATGTTAATATACACAGTACCAAAAAATTAAATTTACAACTAATAAAAATGAAGGCACATAACGGCTGTGTACGTTATTTCACTTAATTAGTGGCTCTTGCAAGTTTACTAGCCCTGCAATAATTTTACCTACAAAATCGATAAGATGAAAAATATATGACGGCAATTCAGTATAAGGTTCGCACATCTTAAACTCCCTGAACCTCCTAATGAGGTGCTCTATATGAATTCTTACACTAGATATCTCCTTTGCTTTCAAAACATCTTCTTTTAATAATGCCTTGTCTTTTGCAACACTTAGTGGACGAATTAGATGCCCTCCTTTTTGAGCGACTTCCACAGCTACATTTTTAAATCCTCGATCGGTCAAAACCCCAACGTTCGGTTGAATGTTATTTAAAAATCTGGATTTTCGTACGACTTTCTGATCACTTGCACAACTGGGAAATCCTTTCGATATGAAATTAACATGGCCACAAGGTGTACACGATACCAAATACTTCAGAGTGTTATAGGATTTGTATTGAGAAAATGTAGCAGACTGTGCAATAGGGTCAGCAGGCTTTTGGATTTGTGTTTCAAAACTCGAAATCCTTAGCTACTATTCGTACGTATCGATTGAATATTTGTGAAATTCTAGAAAAGGATATCGAAAAGATACTAGATAACAATTCATATGGCTCATTTAATTTTATTTTTCTGAAAATAATCATAATATCCCGTTCACTAATATTAGTAGTCTCTTGTAATGCCTGCAGAATACATAATCCATTCGGTGGAATTCCTAAATATAACATGCATTTCTTTTTCATTATGCTTATCACATACTCAAAAATATCCTCCACTGCACACTGGGCCAGAAATGGAATATAGCGGAACCAAATTAATAGCGCTCTCAGGGTTTGACCAATCGGTTTCCAGTCTTCTACAAAGTTTCTTGGTATAGTTAGGGCTTCATTTTGGATGTTTGAATTAGTTCGGAATTTAGCCGCAAAGGTGGCGTTGCGATGCCAACTTCTTTCCCTTACACGCTAGTGCTTTGCGGTATTCGACAAAATTGTAGATCTCTAAATTCCATGAAACTTTACAGAATATACAAAATTTCTGACTCTTCATGTTTCAGAGATTTACGAGTTTTTATAAATTTTGTCTGAATTTCACGTTTTATTGTGATAATTTTATGAGTTCACCTGAATTAATTTTTTACAAATTTTTTCTCGATAGAAATTGAATAAATACGTCGTTTTCGTCTGAGTACAGAAGTTTTTGATGTACTTAAATGAAAATATTACACAAAATTTGAAAAAAAACATAATTTTGTGAAGTAGATATCTCAGCGGGTAGCAAGTATTAGCAAACCAAGATTTTTTTCTAAAAATTGTCCATCAAAAAATCTTCATTTTCTGAAATTTTGAGAGGTGTTTTTTGTTGTTTTTGTGATATTTCAGTTTGAATATAACCATAGGTTTCATGTAAAAATACAATTGCTATGTATTTATTGCATGGAATACACGGTCCAGTACCTTGATACTCTATCCAACCTATGTGCAGTCTTAAGCAAAGTTTCTCAGTGTAATAAGAACTTCAACTTGACGCTCAGTTTAGTTCGCGATTTAGCCGCAGAGATGGCGCTTCGACACCAACTTTTTATGCTTACACGCTAGAGCTCTGCAGTTTTCGACAAAGTATTAGATTAGAAAATATTATGTAACTTCGTAGAAGAAACAAAATTTCTGTCTCTTGATTTTTTTTTTTGGAAATTCACGAGTTTTTGAAGAATTTGTTCGAGTTTCACGTTTTTTGTAATAGTTTTTTTTAAACTCTAATATTTATTTAGGCCCAACCGCTAAGCATAACGGGGCCGAATGTCTTTTGGAGTAGGAAAAAGCCAGCTTGAGTAGAGCCTGTATCCCGACTGCTCCTCCTCAAACTGGCATAAAAACCCTCTCATCTTTTCTTGTTAAAAATACATTTCAAAAATACAATTAAATAAAAATAGTTTGACTTATAACTAATATGTACATTTTCCTATATGACTAATAGCATTGAGGGATGATGAGTCCTTGTCACTTTGAAATCAAAACCTGGGATGAAAAATAGAGAAAGAAAAACGATGATAAGTATTGTTCATAAAGATCTTGATAGCGAGAGAGGGACAGAGAGAAAGATAGAGAGTTCAGATATGATAATTTATTTCTTTAATGAATTCGTATATAGGGATAAGAAAATTGGCATTATGGCTGGCAAGTGCATCATAGACTTGCATTGTGGGTGGTGCATTCCGTTCCCGGAGGGAATCGAACAGTTTTTTTCTTGCTCTGTGGTAAGGACTGTTCATTTTATCAAACGGACACTTTGTTTTGGTGATATCTTTATTATTTTTCAAGCAATTTCTAGACGGTTTTTTTGCAAAATGACGGTTTATTTCTCAACAAAAAGTATAAAATGTAAAACCTAACTAAGTTCATCTAACTATAAAACTGGTGAACTTTTCCTCGAACTCCACTCATAAGCCTCTTTACAGTTTCTGGCTTAACTTTTCGGCTTGCAGATGACCACATTTTCTTGAACTCATCAATTGACTGTGCTTCTCTACCATCCTTTCGAAGATACCGCTTGATAATTGCCCAATAGCGTTCAACCGGACGTAGCTCTGGACAGTTTGGTGGATTATTCTCCTTTTCGACGAATTTAATCGTATATTTCTTTAGCATTTCAAGAGTGGCAGCAGCGTAGTGGGCGGATGCAAGGTCTGGCCAGAACATTGGTGGGGTCTTGTGTTGACGATACAACGCAACAAGACGTTTTTGAATGCACTCCTTCCGATAATTCTCAGCGTTTATGGTTCCTATTGTGAAATAGGGCAAACTTTTTTTTCCGCAAGAACAAATAGCTTGCCATACCAGCACTTTCTTGCCAAACTTGTCCATTCTAATCGACCGTTTTACATCTGGTACTTCCCTGCCTACAATAGAATTGAAAAATTGTGGCCCCGGAAGTGTTGTTGTGTCCAGTTTACAGTAAGTTTCGTCATCCATTAAAATGCAACAGTTTCTTTGCTTTTTCAGTATCCTATCCAACCTCTGACATCGTTCCTTTGCCCGTTCATGCTGTTCCTTAGTCCGTTTCGGTGTCTTCTGTTTTTTGTAGGTTCTGATGTTATTCCTCCGTTTGATATTTTGAACCGTTCCTATGCTAACTCTGAGTTTTTGAGCAATTTTTCGCACAGAGTCACATTTATCGGACAGTAAAAGCTTCACACATTTCTGCTCGATTTGTGGATTAGCCGCACCTTTTCTGGTTCTGGATCTTGGCAAATCTTCAAGAGTATGGTGTTCTCCAAACTTTCTGATGATCTGGTACACAGCAGACTTAGACCTTTTCACAAGTTTTGCAATATTTCTACAGGATAGTCCCTCGGAACAGTACTTTTGAATAATCAAAAAACGAGTATCTTGATCGATTCGTGCCATTTTTCGAAACTTAACCGTTCTGACACCAAAACCACAACACCGGCACAATGTCAACAAACTCAACTACACGATAAAGGAAGATTCACCAAATTTGGGGTTAACGTTTAGTTTCTATCGTCTATTCAAAATGTCCGTTTTATAAAATGAACATTCCTTATTTAGGGCATACGAAGACAATGTGTTCGATATCCTCGTACCCTCCACATTCGCAAAGATTGCTATCGACTAATCCAATTCGGTATAAGTGTGTATTAGCTATGTAATGGTTTGACATTAGGTGCGAAATAACTCGTATAAAATCCCGAGTTAAGTCGAGCCCTTTAAACCAAGCTTTTGTTGACACTTTGGGCGAGATCGAGTGCATCCATCGCCCTAGGTCGCCAGTATCCCATCTTTCCTGCCAGTTTGCTAAGGCCATTCGTCGGGGCAGGTGAAAATATTCGGTATAGGTGATCGGTCTTTCAAACGTATCTCCTTCTATGGCCCCTTTTTTCGCTAGTAAATCAGCTTCTTCATTGCCTGGGATTGAACAATGAGAGGGAACCCACACAAAACAGATAGTATAAGACCGATCAACCAGCACTTCTAATATCCGTCTAATTTCCGGAAGGAAATAGGACGGGTGCTTGACCGGTTTGATTAATCGGAGAGCTTCGATAGAACTGAGGCTGTCCTAAAAGATGAAATAATTACCTGGTGTCTTGAGCTCGATAATTCGCAGCGAATTGTGTATGGCAGCTAATTCAGCTACGTATATGGAGCAAGGCTGTGCCAGTTTGCGGGATATGCGATGATCTGTGTTAAGAACGCCGTATCCGGATTGTCCATCTATTACAGATCCATCAGTGTAAAAAGAATTCTGTTCTGGGAGGTGGCCGAATTTTGCCGAAAATATTAATGGCACAACTGTTGGTTTGATGTGTTCGGGGATTCCATGGATTTCTTGTTTCACCGTCGAATCAAATACAACAGAAGAATTGTTGAGCGATGGTGAAATCTCACGGTATGGAGCGACATCCGAAGGGTTTATCTCCATAGTCAAAAACTGCTGATATACTGACATACAGGGTTTTTGAACAACTTCCAAACATTTTTCATAGTTCTCGATTATCATTGGGTTTGCTATCTCCGATCTGATGAGGAAACAAAGAGCCAACTCATATAACCTCTCTTTGAGTGGTAGTACTCCCGCAATGACCTCGATTGCATGCAGCCTAGAGCGATACGCAAACAACGGTATTGTATCCTCTCTAGCTTAAGCATATGTGAGGCTGCGACACCTCTGAAACATATGCTGCCGTATTCTATTACGGGCAGAATCGTGGTTTGGTAGAGTCGTATCAAGTCCTCTGGATGAGCTCCCCATGTGGTTCCTGTTACCATCCGAAGAAAATTAATTCTCGGTTGGCATCTTTGTTTCAGGTAATTGACATGTTTTTCCCATGTGCACTTAGAGTCATACCATACTCCTAGATACTTGAAGCTAGGTGACTGAGTGATGGGTCTTCCGGACAGAAGTAGCTCGAAACGAGGTGGTGGTCGCTTCTTTGAAAAGACTACCATCTCCGTTTTTTCAAGCGAGAACTCGATTCCAAGACAACTGGCCCAACCGGTCAGGTTATCTAGCGTATTTTGCAGGCTGTTTTTCATGTCAGCAGCCAGAAACGCCGTGACTGATACTACGCAGTCGTCAGCTAACTGGCGCATTGTGCAGCTGTCCGTCAAGCATGTGTCGATGTCACTGATGTAGAAGTTGTACAACAGCGGACACAGACAAGAGCCTTGGGGGAGACTCATGTAGCTTGTTCGTGTTATTGTTGAAGAACCGTGGTTGAAAATTAAATGCTTTTCATACAGCAGGTTCATCAAAAAGTTTGTCAATGTAGGAGAGAATCCTCTTTGATGCAGTTTCTCGGAAAGTATTTCGATTGAAACTGAATCAAATGCGCCTGTGATATCCTAGAAAACCGAAGTCATTTGTTGTTTGCTGCCAAGAGCCATTTCCGCTTCTGTGGCTAGCAATGCCAGGCAATCGTTAGCGCCCTTGCACCTTCGAAAGCCGAACTGGGTCTTTGACAGTTGGTTAGTTGATTCTGACCAGTTGTCGAGCCTACGCAGGATCATTTTTCCAGCAATTTGCGTATGCATGAGAGCATTGCAATCGGCCTGTACGAGCGATGATCTGCAGCAGGTTTGTCTGGCTTTTTGATTGCGATAATCTTCACCTGTCTCCAACCTTTCGGGACCATATTGTTCCTGATAAGTGTATTGAACAGTTTAAGAAATCGTATCTTGGCCGAATCCGGCAGGTTTTTCATCAAATTAAATTTGATCCTGTCCGGTCCTGGAGCCTTGTTCCTGCAAGACGCGAGGGCAATTGAAAATTCCAGCATTGAAAATTCTGGTTCTTCAATCGCCGTTGTGACGCTGAATTTTTACTGTGATGGGACAGCATCTGGGCATACCTTTTTCGCGAAATCATATATCCAACGTTCAGAGTATTCATTAGCCTCATTGTTGTCGGACCTATTGCGCATTTTCCGAGCCGTATTCCAGAGGTAGCTCATAGAAGCATCTCTGGGTAACGCGCTCATGAAATTTAGCCAGTACGATCTTTTTTTCAGCTTGTGTAGTTTAGACTGTTTCAGTTCCAGCTCTCTAAACTGATCAAAAAGTTGAATGGAATGATCTTTCCCGAATGCTATGTATGCTGCTTTTAGAGTTTTTTTTATCTCGGTGCATTCTTTGTCCCACCATTGTTTGTTAGGACGAATTTTCAACTTGTTCTCAGGGGTGGGCCTCGTCTGAAATTGCAACGCGCTATCAAAAACTAATGTTGCGAGAAAGTTGTATTCGTCGGATGAAGAGAAAGCTCATCGTTTGTTTCGAGCCCCTGGGATATTATGTTCGAGAATTTTTCCCAATCAATATTCCGGGTGAGATCATACTCTCTTTCGACTGTGGTAGCAGACTGGAGCCTGCTCATAATCGGAATACTTATTGGCAAATGGTCGCTACCATGGGGATCTTGAATAATCTCCCATTTACAATCCAAAGCTATTGAGGAGGAACACATAGACAAGTCTAAAGTGCTCTCTCGTACTGGAGGCCTTGCTATTCTTGTAGCTAGCCCAGGTATATTCAATAGGGTCATATCGAACTCGTCTAGTAAGCTTTCAATAAGAATAGCCCGGCTATCATCTCCAGGTGCTCCCCACGCCATACCGTGAGAATTGAAGTCTCACAAAAGAAGGCGTGGTGTCGGAAGCAGTTCAGTTATTTGTGTTAGCTGCAGCCGATTAATAGTAGCTCTGGGTGGAATGTAGATTGATGCGACAGTGAGGCTCTCACCAGCAATTGTTATATGGCAAGCAACAATTTCTATACTGGAAGAAAAATTCGGAAGAATGGGTAGCATTTTTATAAACCAAGGAGCACTCCGCCATAAGAGTTTACGCGGTCTAAACGGATGATATTGAAGTTTTAAACTGTAAGTGTTGTATCAGTTGATAACCATGTTTCCGATAGCGCGAAAATATCGCATTTGCTATCGTGAAGCAGGAGTTTAAATTTATCTAGTTTGGGAATCAAGCTTCGACAGTTCCATTGAATGATCCTTGTTGTCGATTCGTCACTTCTGTTGTCTGGTTTAGACATCGAAGGATACGAACGCGAGGAGGGGCCATTTGGTGCTTAGTTGCTTACCCAACATGCAAATTGTTGGAAGCCAAGCCGAAATCATACTTTTAAGAGCATCGGATAGACCAAAAGTGGTGAATATCCATTCAACACTCATTTTGAATAAAATACGTCCATCAGAAGACGGTATTTCTGGTTCCGATGACAACTTAGCTGTGGGAGCAGCTCGTTTCCCTGGGAGTTTGGGAAATTCTTTGTCGCCATCAACCTTAAAACCTGGTGGTGGCGCTTTAGCATTTTGCTCAAGAGCGGGACCACGTGGGGTATCATTATGCGTCTTCTTCTGCTCCTTTCTAGAGAGTTTAGGAGAAGATGCACTTGGCCGTTTTCGCACAGCTCCGGTTGATGGCAGAGGTTGATAGTCCTCTTCATCATCATTGGAATCAACGCTCTCCAAACTGAAGCAACGATTTTCCTCCTGCTGTAACGCAGTCTTCAGCATCTGTGCGAAGGACTGCTTACTGCGTAGTTTGGTCGATTTTTTTAGTGCGTCAGAGCGTTGTTTTGCACACGTTTCAATTTTGCACATTTTGCACATTTTGCACACGTTTCAATTTTGTGTGGGTCGCCACCACATAGAGAGCATTTTGCCTCCTGTTCGCTACAAGCGTGGTTACTTTCTTTAGTTTCCCCACACTTGCGGCATTTAGTTTTGTTGCTGCAGTAGGTTTTTGTGTGCCCTAGCTGCAGACAATTTGTACACGACATGACTTTTGGGATGAAAAGTCGTACCGGTAATCGAAGCTTGTACAGCTCGAAGGAATCGGGGAGCACTTTTCCTTCGAAAGTTACTCTAATAGAGTCATTCGGGGAGTAGTTGCCCATGTTGTTCTTAGAATACATTCTCCTGCACTCTAGAATTTTGATTTTCGGAAGATTTGGATTTTTAAAACACCCAAATCCTTTCATAACTTCTTTCTCTGTGAGATCGGGTTCTGTAATTACGCCCTCGATCTCGATTGCGCGTGCCGGAATATATACCCGGTATTCAATTGTAAAGTTTTGATCAAAATTCAAAATTCCAGAAAATCAAGATTTTTTGATGAAAAATTTTTAGAAAAAATCATGGTTTGCTAAAACTTGCTACCCGCTGAGATATCTACTTCACAAAATTATGTATTTTTTTCAAATTTTGTGTAATATTTTCACTTAAGTAGATCAAAAACTTCTGTACTCGGACGAAAACGACGTATTTATTCAATTTCTATCGAGAAAAAATTTGTAAGAAATTATTTCGAGTGAACTCATAAAATTATCACAATAAAACGTGAAATTCAGTCAAAATTTATAAAAACTCGTAGATCTCTGAAACTTGAAGAGTTAGAAATTTTGTATGTTCTGTAAAGTTTCAAGAAATTTAGAGATCTACAACTTTGTCGAATACCGCAAAGCTCTAGTATGTAAGAGAAAGAAGTTGGCATCGCAACGCTACCTTTGCGGCTAAATTCCGAACTAATTCAAACATCCAAAATGAAGCCGTAACTATACCAAGAAACTTTGTAGAAGACTGGAAACCGATTGGTCAAACCCTGAGAGCGCTATTAAATTCGTTCCGCTAGATTCCATTTCTGGCCCAGTGTGCACTGGATGTTGCTCACGACCAATTTCGCTCTGGTCACTGGGAATGTATTTGCTGATTACTGAAGATAGAATAGCTAAAATATTTACATTTTGATAAATGAAAAATATACATATATAAATATAAATATTTTGCTATTTGGTTTTACGTGTATTCTGATTTGACAGTTCACGCGAAAATTCTGACAGCTGTCAAAGTCTAATGTACTCAGTTTGGTTTGCTATTTCACCATGAACAGACTTACGCCTGAACAACACTTACAAATAATCGAATTTTATTACCAAAATTCGTCCTCTGTGAAAAATGTCGAAAATCCACTTTTTTACCGAAAAATTGTGTTCAGTGACGAAGCTCATTTCTGGTTAAATGGGTATGTTAATAAGCGAAATTGCCGCATTTGGATCGAAGAGCAACCAGAGGCAATACAAGAATCGCCAATGCACCCAGAAAATGCACGGTTTGGTGCGGTTTACACGCTGGAGGCATCATTGGTCCACACTTCTTCAAAGATGATCAAAATCGCAACGTCAATGGCGGTCAATGGCGCTCGCTATCGTGCGATGATTTCTGATTTTTTTTGCCGGAAATGGAAGAGCTGGGTCTTGTTGACATGTGGTTTCAGTAAGACGGATCAACGTGCCACACATCGCGCGAATCAATGGACATATTGCGGAATGAGTTCGGTGAGCAATTCATCTCACGAAATGGACCGGTGAATTGGCCGATTTAACACCGCTAGATTATTTTTTGTGGGGCTACGTTAAGTCTCTCGTCTATGCGGATAAGCCAACAATAATTCCAGCCTTGGAAGACAACATTACACGCGTTATTCGCGAGATACCAGCCGAAATGCTCGAAAAAGTGACCCAAAATTGGACTTTTCTTATGGACCATTTAAAACGTAGCCGTGGCCAACATTTGAATGAAATTATTTTTAAAAAGTAAATGGCACTAACCAATTTATCGGCTCAAATAAAGAATTCATACAGTTTTGTAATTTTTATACTTTTTTTTAAGAAAAACCAAATTCTTAAAAAATCATCCTTTATATAAATACTAGCTGATACCCGGCCCGCGTTACTGCGCCATTAGGTTTACGGCAACCGCATATCTACAGCGGGGGCCTAGTGTGGTAGGTAACGTCTCCGCCAACCACGCTCGACGCCTGGGTTCGAATCCCACCGCCGACATAGGTGTCGATGTTTGTGAGGTGGCGTGATCCACTCACAACCAACCCAACTGGTCTAGATTCAATCCTAGCCGACATCGGGTGATTTTCTGAGGCGAAAAATCTCTGGGATCACGCCTTCCATCGCATGAGGAAGTAAAGCCGTTGGCGCTGGTCCGTTAATAAACGGGTCGTGAGTTAGGGTCCTGGGTGTGGAGTCGCCTCCCTGGGCGTCGGTAATTGGCCACAACAGTGGCGGAACTAGACCGACGGAAAATAAGCGAGAATAAAAAAAACCGCATATCTATCGAATGTACATAATTTTGATCAAATATTAATATTACCATGTTATATCTATAAGGCTCTATGTATTCTCCCCTAAAAACTGTTTTTCTGAATCATGTTTCTACAATGTTCCGATTTTTATCAATACTCTATCAAATACATTTAAATGGAATTTAAGAACTTCACGGTATGTTCTGATACTAAGTTTATTATTTATTATTAGTTTGGAACTGAAGAGGGTCGATCATGTAAAGGACCTTGGTGTTTTACTTGACAGTAGACTTACATTCCACCTGCATCACGCTACGATGATTTCAAAAGCTACACGCCCTGAGAGCGCTATTAAATGCGTTCCGCTAGATTCCATTTCTTGCCCAGTGTGCACTGGATGTTGCTCACGACCAATATCGCTCTGGTCACTGGGAATGTATTTGCTGATTACTGAAGATAGAATAGCTAAAATATTTACATTTTGATAAATGAAAAATATACATATATAAATATAAATATTTTGCTATTTGGTTTTACGTGTATTCTGATTTGACAGTTCACGCGAAAATTCTGACAGCTGTCAAAGTCTAATGTACTCAGTTTGGTTTGCTATTTCACCATGAACAGACTTACGCCTGAACAACACTTACAAATAATCGAATTTTATTACCAAAATTCGTCCTCTGTGAAAAATGTCGAAAATCCACTTTTTTACTGAAAAATTGTGTTCAGTGACGAAGCTCATTCCTGGTTAAATGGATATGTTAATAAGCGAAATTGCCGCATTTGGATCGAAGAGCAACCAGAGGCAATACAAGAATCGCCAATGCACCCAGAAAATGCACGGTTTGGTGCGGTTTACACGCTGGAGGCATCATTGGTCCACACTTCTTAAAAGATGATCAAAATCGCAACGTCAATGGCGGTCAATGGCGCTCGCTATCGTGCGATGATTTCTGATTTTTTTTTGCCGGAAATGGAAGAGCTGGGTCTTGTTGACATGTGGTTTCAGTAAGACGGATCAACGTGCCACACATCGCGCGAATCAATGGACATATTGCGGAATGAGTTCGGTGAGCAATTCATCTCACGAAATGGACCGGTGAATTGGCCGATTTAACACCGCTAGATTATTTTTTGTGGGGCTACGTTAAGTCTCTCGTCTATGCGGATAAGCCAACAATAATTCCAGCCTTGGAAGACAACATTACACGCGTTATTCGCGAGATACCAGCCGAAATGCTCGAAAAAGTGACCCAAAATTGGACTTTTCGTATGGACCATTTAAAACGTAGCCGTGGCCAACATTTGAATGAAATTATTTTTAAAAAGTAAATGGCATAAACCAATTTATCGGCTCAAATAAAGAATTCATACAGTTTTGTAATTTTTATACTTTTTTTTAAGAAAAACCAAATTCTTAAAAAATCATCCTTTATATAAATACTAGCTGATACCCGGCCCGCGTTGCTGCGCCATTAGGTTTACGGCAACCGCATATCTACAGCGGGGGCCTAGTGTGGTAGGTAACGTCTCCGCCAACCACGCTCGACGCCTGGAATCGAATTCCACAGCCGACATAGGTGTCGATGGTTGTGAGGTGGCGTGATCCACTCACAACCAACCCAACTGGTCTAGATTCAATCCTAGCCGACATCGGTTGATTTTCTGAGGCGAAAAATCTCTGGGATCACGCCTTCCATCGCATGAGGAAGTAAAGCCGTTGGCGCTGGTCCGGCAATAAACGGGTCGTGAGTTAGGGTCCTGGGTGTGGAGTCGCCTCCCTGGGCGTTGGTAATTGGCCACAACAGTGGCGGAACTAGACCGACGGAAAATAAGCGAGAATAAAAAAAAACCGCATATCTATCGAATGTACATAATTTTGATCAAATATTAATATTACCATGTTATATCTATAAGGCTCTATGTATTCTCCCCTAAAAACTGTTTTTCTGAATCATGTTTCTACAATGTTCCGATTTTTATCAATACTCTATCAAATACATTTAAATGGAATTTAAGAACTTCACGGTATGTTTAAGTTTTAAAGTTGTTTATTTTCTAGCATTTGCGTTAGCTTGACGGAGCAGTGTTTACAATACATTTTATTTTTACAGGGTAAAAACAAACTTGTTAGAGGGAGTCATCGCTACACCCGATTTACTGGGGTTAGTATGGTTTTACAGATTTCTGGTTGGGGGTTGTTGGGTTGGGAGCTTGAGTTTGTTTGTATTATTAAGTAATTATTAACTATAACTATTCTAAGATAAATATAAACTAATTTCTAATTACTAGTGAATAAATTTTCGCACATGTATTACACTGCATTTCACATTGCACCGAATTATCGTGATCTCGAAACAGGTACAGCACTGTATCCAATCAGGTTTCGAGTTTTTGTGTCTCCAGCACAAGGTACACCAGTCATTCAGTGAAAGAAGGATGAGTAATCTGATAAGATACAAAAAAACGTTTATTTTAGAGTTTAATATCCGCATTTTTCAAAAAACAGTATAGCTCTGACATATACTGGAGATCACCACTTCCCAAAATGTCTCTAACGGGTACATTTGCTTGTCTTCCTCGGGCCCGAAGGGAATCTATTAGCTTGGACCTAACATCAGAGTATTCGGCACACGACCAAACAACGTGCTCGATGTCGTGGTAGCCATCGCCACAAACGCAGTGATTACTGTCCACAAGTCCTATACGAAAGAGATGCGTGTTTAACGTGTAGTGATTGGACATAAGTCTTGACATCACTCGAATGAAGTCCCGACTTACATCCAACCCCTTGAACCATGCTTTCGTCGATACCTTAGGAGAAATGGAATGTAGCCACCGTCCCAGTTCATCTGTATCCCATGAGAATTGCCAACTATTGAGTGTTCTCTGACGCAAAATACTATAAAATTCATCATAAGCAATTGGTCTACTATAAATATCGCCATCAATAGCACCCACCTTAACTAAAGAGTCAGCCTTTTCATTGCCCGGAATGGAACAATGAGAAGGTACCCACGCTAAGGTAACCCGGTAATTTTTATCTGTTAAAGCACTTAAAAACCGACGTATTTTCCCCAGGAAATACGGGGTGTGCTTCACAGTCTTCATCGATCGCAGAGCCTCAATGGCACTGAGACTGTCTGTGAAGATGAAGTAGTGGTCTATGGGTAGGGTTTCGATGATCCCAAGAGAGTACTGAATAGCAGCAAGTTCTGCGGTGTACACGGAAGCAGGAGCATCGAGTTTGTAGGAGGCGGTAAAATTTTCGTGGAAAACACCGAAGCCAGTGGACTGATCTAGATTAGATCCGTCAGTGAAAAACCTTTTACCACAACTAACATGTTTGAACTTATCGGGAAAAATCTTAGGGATCTCTTGCGGTCGTAATTGATCCGGGATACCAGGAATGTCTTGTTTCATGGTGGTGTCGAAGAATACAGCATTATTAGAAGTATTTAAAAGTGCAACATTGGAGGAATCGTATGAAGAAGGATTAATATTTTGAGCCATATAGTCAAAATATAAAGTCATAAATCTGGATTGAGATTGAAGGTCGACCAACCTCTCGAAATTTTCAATTGCTAATGGGTTCATAACTGTGCATCGAATTAGCAACCGGTAAGAGAGATTCCAAAAACGATGTTTCAACCGAAGAATACCCGCTAGCACTTCAAGACTCATCGTATGGGTCGACTGCATGCAACCTAAGGCAATACGCAAACAACGATATTGTATTCTTTCTAGTTTTATAATGTGTGTTTTCGCAGCAGAGCGAAAGCAGAAACAACCGTACTCAAGAACTGACAGTATCGTTGTTTGGTATAACCTTAGAAGGTCTCTTGGGTGAGCACCCCACCAAGTTCCAGTAATCGTACGAAGAAAATTAATCCTCTGTTGGCATTTTTGTGTCAGATACCTAATATGACAAGCCCAGGTGCATTTAGAGTCGAACCAGACCCCGAGATATTTAGCGACTAAAACCTGAGTGATCGTTTTACCCGTTAGTAGGAGCTGCAGCTGAGCTGGGTTATGCTTCCTAGAAAAAACGACCAGCTCAGTTTTCTCCGGAGAGAATTCGATACCCAGCTTGAGAGCCCATTCAGACAAATTGTCTAAGGTATCTTGCAATGGTCCTTGCAGATCGCTAGCCTCGCTACCAGTAATGGATACAACGCTATCGTCTGCAAGTTGCCGTAGCGTGCACGAATTGGCAAGACATTCATCGATGTCATTAACGTAAACATTATATAAGAGAGGGCTTAAACATGAGCCCTGGGGAAGACCCATGTAACTAATTCGGGAAGTTATCGAATCACCATGTGAGAAATACATATGCTTTTCTGACAACAAATTGAGCAAAAAATTATTCAAATTTGGTGAAAGTCCCTGCGAATGAAGTTTCTCGGTTAAAACTTCTACAGAGACAGAGTCAAATGCCCCCTTAATGTCCAAGAATGCAGAAGCCATTTGCTCTTTTCGAGCAAAGGCGAGTTGAATTTCAGTAGAAAGCAACGCTAGGCAATCGTTCGTTCCTTTGCCCCGGCGGAAGCCAAATTGAGTATCTGAAAGTAAACCATTTGTTTCGACCCATTTGTCTAACCGTAAGAGGATCATTTTCTCCATTAATTTCCGGATGCAGGAGAGCATAGCAATCGGCCTATAAGAATTGTGATCAGAGGCAGGTTTTCCGGGTTTTTGAATAGCAATGACTTTTATCTCCCTCCAGTCGTGCGGAACAATGTTTAGCTCAAGAAACTTGTTGAACAAGTTCAACAAGCGTCTTTTTGCAGAATCGGGTAGATTCTTCAACAAGTTGAATTTAATTCTATCCAACCCTGGAGCTTTATTGTTGCACGAGAGGAGAGCCATTGAAAATTCCAACATCGAAAATGGAGGCTCTTCCGTAGCTACTAAAAACGCGTCGCGAAAGGTCTTCTGTTCGGGGACAGAGTCCGGACAGACCTTTTTGGCGAAATCGAGTATCCAGCGATCTGAATACTCCTCGGACTCATTCGAAGCGTTACGATTCCGCATGCGCCTGGCGGTACCCAGAAGAGTGTTCATCGCTGTTTCCCTCGATAACGCGTTTACAAACCGCCGCCAGTATCCGCGTTTTTTCGCTTTCATTAAGCTCTTTATCTGCCTGTCCAGTACCTCGTACCTTCGAAGCAGCTTAACCGAGCCATACTTTCGGTAGTCCTTATATGCCGAGGACCTTCGCGCGTACAATTCAGAGCACTCTTTGTCCCACCACTTGGTAGGAGGACGCCGTCTAATTGTTATCCCGGGTATCGGTTTGGTCTGAGCTTGAGTCGCGGCGTCGATGATCAAGCCAGAAAGGAACGCGTATTCTTCCTCCGGAGGAAGTTCCTCGTGAGATTCGAGATTTTCCGCTATGATAGTCTCATAACGCTTCCAATCAATGTTACGTGTGAGGTCGTATGACATATTGATTGGATTCGCGGGAGTTGAACCATTAGCAATTGAAATAACGATTGGGAGATGATCACTACCGTGAGGATCATTGATTACTTTCCACTGGCAATCTAACGCTAGTGATGTCGAGCAAAGGGATAGGTCAAGCACGCTTTCACGTGCTGGAGGATTAGGTACACGTGTCGCTTCCCCAGTATTCAAAAGTGTCATATTGAAGTCGTCGATCAAGTTACAAATTAAAGAAGATCGGGCGTCGTCGTATTGCGATCCCCATTGCAAACAGTGGGAGTTAAAATCTCCCAAAATCAAAAAAGGTGCGGGAAGCAATTCTGCTATGTCAGGAAGTTGCCTCTGTTCAATCCGCACGGATGGAGGAATATAAATCGAAGCAATGCAAAGGTCTTTTCCATTCATATTTGTTTTAATGGCAACGACTTCAATATTCGAGATCCGAGGGAGGTTGATTCTAAAAAAGGAGTAGCACTTTCTGATCCCTAAAAGTACCCCTCCACCATGTGAGTCTCGGTCTCGACGGATTATGTTAAAATCGTGGAAATTGGGTTGATTATTTGAATTTAGAAAAGTTTCACAAAGCGCAAAAGCGTCACAATTATAAGTGTTTATCAAATGAGAAAATAAATCGAGTTTGGGGATGATACTTCTGCAATTCCACTGTAATACAGTGATAAAATTCCTAACCTCTTTCGCCGTATTAGTCATCGAAAGATATGATAGCTGAAATGAGGGGCCAAGGTCACGGTATGTTCTGATACTAAGTTTATTATTTATTATTAGTTTGGAACTGAAGAGGGTCGATCATGTAAAGGACCTTGGTGTTTTACTTGACAGTAGACTTACATTCCACCTGCATCACGCTACGATGATTTCAAAAGCTACACGCCAGCTCGGCTTCATTTGTAAAAACGCCCGCGATTTTAATCATCCACACTGCTTAAAGGCCCTGTACTGTTCATTAGTACGTCCATTGATAGAGAATTGTAACCTGGTTTGGTTTCCCTATCAGCTAACTTGGAACCTGCGGATTGAGCGCATCCAGAAGCGATTCCTCCGCATTGTATTACGTGAGCTTCCTTGGCGTGATCCCGCTAACTTACCACCGTATCCATACCGCTGCCGCTTGATTGGTATGGATACTCTCGAGCACCGCCGGAGATTGCATCAAGCAGGGTTCATAGCCAAAGTGCTCTGTGGAAAAATCGACTCACCGAAGCTTTTGTCTCTTGTGAACTTTCGAGCTTCACAACGCGCTTTGCGTTCAATTGGATTTCTGCAGACCCCATACCATCGTACATCGTTTGGCTATAATCAGCCAATCACCGCCTGAATTCTAACTTTTACTCGTGTTGAACATCTATTCGACTTCAACGAACCCTTGGATGAATTCGTGCAGAAAGTAAAAAGAGCGAACATTTTATTAACTTGACTCTCAATCATTGTTATATTTATCAAGACTCTGGTCAGATAAATTATTGGAAATAAATAAATAAATTTTTTTGGTTAGGAATAGCTCAAGCATTATCCAAGTCTCTAATCAAGCAACACGTGCAAAAAGACCCACATACCAAACATGAATGAATTAAAGTCGGTTATTTCGATTAAAAATAATTTGAAGAGTGTATTTCACAAATAAATGGGTATCCATTCATTGTGATAACCACCTCAACTGTTAAAGTTGGGAGGTGAACAATTACTTTTGTCATTATAAGAAAATCTAGTAATAAAAATGTTGGTGCTCATACAGTCAGTGTTTTTAACGTGGGGTATACGTACCTTGTAAAAAAAACCCTGATTGGAAAATACGCGTAGAGAATCGTAGTAAAAATGCTCAGCTAAATCAATAGTATCAGTAAAAGTCCAATTTATTTTTATTTTAATAAGATATTGTGTTCAAAGCCACAACCGCAAATTTGACGTAGAACAACATAAAGCTGTTTGTAACATGGGTTGCATTATTGCATTCAAGAACGATTACAAAAGATGAGTTCAATAATTATGATGGATTATCTTGTATTAACATGTTTATGTCTATAACTATCACCCATCATTTTGGGTGTTTTCCAGAAACCGAAAATCACCATCTTTGATTAGGCGCCTGGTATTCGGTATTGCGGAAACCGGATATCACCATCTTGGATTTTAAAATGGCATCTGGATTTGATTTCCAATCTCTGGGTATCATATCGATTCTGGAATGATTATTTTTGACTGTTTTCCAGCATCCTAGCGTTGCAATTTCAGATTTAAAAATAGTGTCTGTAGTCAATTTTTAGCTTCTGTGCAACACCAATATTGGGTGGTATTTGGTAGTTTCCAGTAGCGAGAAATTGCAATCTTGAGTTACAAAAAGGCGTCTAGATTTGTTCTCCGGTCTCCGGGCATAATCTTGACTACGAAATAAATATTTTTGTCCTTTTTTCCACAACCGGAAGTTGCCACTTCGGATTGAAAAATGGCGTCAGGGGTCGATTTTTGGACTATGTACATCATCTCGATAACGGAAATACCCATTTTGGGTGATGTTTGGAGATTTCTGAAAACCGGAAGTCACCATCTTGGATTTCCAAACAGCGTCTTGTATGATTAAAGGTCTCTTGGGATCATTTCGATTCCAGAAATACCCATATTGGGTGGTGCTCGGTCATTATATGTTGTTTTCCAGAAACAGGAAGTCGCCATATTGGATTTCAAAATAGTCAATGAAGTCGATTTTCGGCCGTTGGTTATTATTGGTATATGGTCATTTTCGGTAACCGGACGTCGCCATCTTGCATTTTTAATAGCGTCTGGACTGGTTTCCGATCCCTAGGCATCATCTCGGTTCTGGACTGTCGATTTTTGGCTGTTTTCCAGCAAACGAAAGTTGCCACTTCGTGTTTTAAAATAGTGTCTGAGGACGATTTTTGGCCAACGTGCATCATCTCGATTACAGAAATGTCTGTGTTGGGTGATTTTTTGTCATTTTCTGACACCGGAAATCGCATCGTACCTCGAGACCAGATGGGAGATTTTACCGAAAGTCGCCATCCTGTATTTTATCCCGGTTCTGGAATGACTATTTTAGGCTGTTTTACAGCAACCGGAAGTTGCCACTTCGAATTTAAAAATGGCGTCTAGGAACGATTTTTGGCCTATGTGCATCATCTTGATTGCAGAAGTGCCCATGGGTTATTTGGTTACTTTCGGAAACCGTAAGTCACCATTTTTTATTTTAAAATAGTATCTAGAGTCGATTCCAGGTCTTTGGGCATTATCTCGGTTCCAAAAGTAACGATGTTGGGTGGTATTCGGTCTTTTTAGACTGTTTTCTGTAAACTGGAAATCGTCATTTTGAATTTTAAAATGCTGTCTGGAGCCGGTTTTCGGTCGCTGGGTATCATTTTGGTTCCATAACAAACCATAATAGGCGGTATTTGATAATTTCCTGAAACCGGCGTCTAGATTTGATTTTCAGTCTCGGCACTGTTCTGGTTTAAGAAATATTTACTTTGGGTGGTATTGGACCATTTAGGAATGTTCTCCAGAAACCGGAGAATGTCATCTTGACATCTTGGGTTGATTTTTGGTTTCGAAAATACCAATATTAGCCTGTTGAGTTCGAAACATGTCTTCACATTTTTCAATAGTTCAATAGTTCACGTGATAACATTACAATTTTGCCACATACTTATAGAGGCATAACTAATTTCCCAATCCATTGTTGTGGAAACGAAGAAAATCCGTTGGAAACCAACATCAATAAAACACCCTTAAGGTGAAACCTCACTGAATCCAAAAATGGCCGACTTCGAGTCCCCACGTCGAATTTTTGAAAGCACAAGACTCAGAAATAGTTATTGCGTTCCCTGTGAATATTCTATTTTATGTTTGCTGTGGTGAAGCAAACATAAAATAGAATTTTCTTAGGGAAAGCAATGAGTATTTCCGAGTCATGTGCTTTTGAAAATTCGAAGTGGTGACTCGAAGTCGGCCATTTTTGGATTCAATGAGGTTTCACCTTAAGAATTAATACACCCTGCAAAATTAGCAATCTCTGATTTGCAATACGAAAAATTCAATTCCCTCCCCTCCCCTTGCACACGCTAGTGGAATGAACGACACTAATGTATTAGAAACATATCCGATACGCAAAAATCTCTAGATACAAAATTTCAAGATGAACTATTAGAAGATTCAAAAATAATGACAGTTGTTGTAATTTCCCCTCCTTTTGACTACGCCACTGAGATACATAAAATTCAATACCACGGGAATATAGCTCGTATCTCACGTGTACAGAATAATTTGGTGAATAATTTGGTGTTTAGAAGTGTTATTGTTTGGCTTTGAGGAGTTTACAATAGACAAATTTGTAGTTGCTCTCGTCTCCGCTTTTTCCATTCCTGTATGAGATAGACATAATTTTAAGTGATAGAAACATATACGCTTCTATACTACCTTTATTTACCGAATTAAATAATAACCGAATAAGCGGTTTAAAAATTAATAAAGGTTGACAACATTCATCTCCACCCCCCCACTTTTTTTTCTTGACTACGCCACTGAGATGTAGTAAAGTCTCAGATGAAAACCTTATATTCGAAACCACCTGTACATAATTTTTCACGATGTTCATTTTAATAATTTACAAACAATAAAATTTGTACATCCCCCCCTTACTACACCACTGGGATAGAGAAAAAGCAATGTTATAGAAACACACCCACCGATCGAAATTGGCACGGTGAGCAAGTTAGGTGTTGAAGAGCTTACAAATAGTTAATTTATCCCCCCCCCTTGCCAGGCTTATGGAATAGGTAAAAGTCATAAGCTACTATAGATTCTACATACCGAATTTAATACGGATCGGTACAGCAGTTTTAAAATCATCAAAGATTGACATTGTTAACCTCCTCCCTTCATCCTTACGACGCTTCTGAGATACAGAATGGTCGTCGTAACGTGGCAAAAAACATCTTAAATTCAAAAACATCTGTATATAAATTTGCATGGTTATCGGGGAGGTTGCCTAAGCTTATGAGATAGAGAGCAAAATTAACGGACGGACATTCGCATATATATATATATATATATATATATATATATATATATATATATATATATATATATATATATATATATATATATATATATATATATATATATATATATATATATATTTATATATGTATATATATATATATATATATATATATATATATATATATATATATATATATATATATATATATATATATATATATATATATATATAATATATTTATATATATATATATATATATATATATATATATATATATTATATATATAATATATATATATATATATATATATATATATAATATATATATATATATATATATATATATATATATATATATATATATATATATATATATATATATATAATTTTAATTTTAAGGAGTAAATGTAGTAATGAAGATAGAAAATTAAACTAACTGAAAATATGATTGTAGAAACTACGAAAAATATAGTTCAGCAGGTGGGACTCGAACCCACAACTTCAATCTCCGGTCAGATGTGTTCCCGTTACACCACCGCAGAACGTTAAAGACGTAGTTCAATTGAAGCAATAGCCAGCTATAAATAATAGTCTCTACTGAGTAAATGCACGAAGTGCGAGAATTGGATAAGCGATACAAAACTCCTGAACCGGGAACTTGCTGGTCGTGCTTATGGCCGCCGTACTGGACTTATCTGCAACCCAATTACCGTTTCCGGGAGGAATGCAGTAGGGTCCGATACGATTGCGATGTCCGACCGCGACTCAGACGCTGCTTGGTATAGCAGCTGCTGTGCCGCATAGCAATGGTTCAGGTTCAATTGTGTCACCCTCACGCCCGTGGTTTCGTGGCCGCCTTACCGGCTGGGCACCGTGGGCCTCCCATAAAGTGCTTGGCGTCCCGTTTTCCAGTACATACCAAGCACTTGGGAGGCTCCCCGCAGTCTTTAGCTTTATGGCCAGCACCACCACAACGCCTACATAACTGGCTCCTATCGGGCCCCTTGCAGGTCCAGGACTTGTGTCCTCTCTCGAAACACCTGAAACAAACGTCCGGCTGCTGAAATATGCTCAGGGAACATACTGACCAGCCAACCTTAAGTTTGGTTGTCTTCAGGGCCAGGGTTGCATCGGCCGATGCAAGCCGGAAAGTGGCCACCTGGGTCCCCGCTGAACCCTTACGGAGGCGAATTACCTCAGTGGCTACTTCCACTCCGCACTTCTCCTTGAGGGCCTGTGCAATATCGCACCTCTCGGTGATTTCATCCAGGTTTTTGAGCTGGAGAGTCACCTCTGAGGTGAGTGCCTGAATTTGCACATCTTTCCCGAGGACCTGCTAGGCTACCGTCTTGTAGCCAGCGCCCTTGTTTTAGCATCCTTACGGAGCTCAAGGATCATCTCGCCGGTGCGAGAACGACGGATGGTCCGCACATCCGCTCCCAGATCCTTGAGTTGGGTTTCGCCTCTCATTTTCTTCAAGACTTCGGAGTACTTGGACCCATCCGTCTTGAGTATGAGGGCGTCACCCCTGATTCGCGCCTTCTTTCCCATTTTTGGACAATTTTTCGTCTTCTCGTCGTTGCGCTTGCTGCCTTTTTGGCGCTTTCTTCCTCCCACGGTAACCCAAGGGTTTCCCGTAGCTGCCACTTCGACAGTCTTTTCGGCGAACTTGGAGGCCGTTATGCTGTTTCGCGGGCTTAGCACAATCAACCGTTTCTTGCTGTTCTCGAGGGCTTCCCCCGGAGACTGCCTTGCTCTTTTTGCGGCTTACCCGGAGGCGCAAACCGTTGCAAACGTGCAGGTGTCCGATTGGACCGACTTCGTCGCCCTTCCGGTCACCTCCGTTGCATTCTTCTCTGCAGCCACCGCTCTTGCCTTGAGCTCGGCGTGCTCCTTCTTCGCAGCATCGACGGAGGACCGAAGCATGTAGAGAGCCTGCTTCAGGTACTTCGTCGTGTTGGTGCGACCTTTCGCAAACTCGATTATGGCATCGAGCTGCTCCGACACCGCTACTACCTTCGGTAGCGTGTCTCGCTGTCTTCCGACCGCCTTTATCAACAGTGGACCAGCCACTGCGATGTCTTGCGTCGATCCGGTAGGCGTACTGCCTTTGCCGTCTTCGCAGGCGTCCTTTACTGCATTCGTCTCCGCCTTTCTCGGCGGAGACCTCTGGATGCCTCCTTGTTCAAACGGGTTTTTCAACCCATCTGCGCCCATTTGTTGATTTCTATTTTCATTTAAATCCATTTTTGTTTAGTGGGTCCCCCTTCCAGCCGCTATCGTTATCCATACTGGAGTGGTCGCCTATCTGGTCCCGTGGTAATCTATGCCGAAGCAGTGAGGCCATGGCTAGGGGTGGCTGCCATAGCGCCTTATGAGCAACTATGACACCCCCGACCGGCGCAAGTCAGGAAAGGACATCTGATCCCACTCCTGCCCGGTTCCCACCGGGCAATGAATATGGAACGTACTGGAAGGCCTACCAGGTTTTACGGGACGGAGACCTCTGCACCGGTTGTTGTCTCGCCGTTTCAAGCCGTTGTCACACGACCTTACTAAGGAAGCTCGGCGCAGATGCCAGCCCAGAATCGTGGTACGAGAACAAAATCCGACTCTTATCATATGGCGTTGCGACCAGTTGCCGTAATTGAGAACTTACTGGCATCAAAAACAATGGGCGAATTAGTGCATTTGGGTGGTGGGAGCGGCACTATTCGCTCCGTCAGAGCTGCTTCCGGATAATGTGGCTTTTGCGAGAATTCGGCGGCCCAATGCCTGAGTCTCACCACAACCTAGGCTAGCTCTCGCTGATGGTCCGGGACTGCTTGCTTGCAGTTAGCACTTCCGTGGCCTACGGTAATCGCCAAATACCGACCCGTTAGTTTAGTATAAATATATCGAATCTAATCTTTTGAATGCGGTACAACCAACCGCGTAAAAAGCGACCCCAGGGTATATATATATATATATATATATATATATATATATATATATATATATATATATATATATATATATATATATATATATATATATATATATATATATATATATATATATATATATATATATATATATATATATATATATATATTTATATATATATATATATATATATATATATATATATATATATATATATGTGGTCCCCGTGGCTCTGTGGTTAGCGATGTCGGTCGGCTAGCTCTCCCACACGGTTGTGATATCGGGTTCGATTCCCGAAGTTGCCACTTCGTGTTTTAAAATAGTGTCTGAGGACGATTTTTGGCCAACGTGCATCATCTCGATTACAGAAATGTCTGTGTTGGGTGATTTTTTGTCATTTTCTGACACCGGAAATCGCATCGTACCTCGAGACCAGATGGGAGATTTTACCGAAAGTCGCCATCCTGTATTTCATCCCGGTTCTGGAATGACTATTTTAGGCTGTTTTACAGCAACCGGAAGTTGCCACTTCGAATTTAAAAATGGCGTCTAGGATCGATTTTTGGCCTATGTGCATCATCTTGATTGCAGAAGTGCCCATGGGTTATTTGGTTACTTTCGGACACCGTAAGTCACCATTTTTTATTTTAAAATAGTATCTAGAGTCGATTCCAGGTCTTTGGGCATTATCTCGATTCCAAAAGTAACGATGTTGGGTGGTATTCGGTCTTTTTAGACTGTTTTCTGTAAACTGGAAATCGTCATTTTGAATTTTAAAATGCTGTCTTGAGCCGGTTTTCGGTCGCTGGGTATCATTTTGGTTCCATAACAAACCATAATAGGCGGTATTTGATAATTTTCTGAAACCGGCGTCTAGATTTGATTTTCAGTCTCGGCACTGTTTTGGTTTAAGAAATATTTACTTTGGGTGGTATTGGACCATTTAGGAATGTTCTCCAGAAACCGGAGAATGTCATCTTGACATCTTGGGTTGATTTTTGGTTTCGAAAATACCAATATTAGCCTGTTGAGTTCGAAACATGTCTTCACATTTTTCAATAGTTCAATAGTTCACGTGATAACATTACAATTTTGCCACATACTTATAGAGGCATAACTAATTTCCCAATCCATTGTTGTGGAAACGAAGAAAATCCGTTGGAAACCAACATCAATAAAACACCCTTAAGGTGAAACCTCACTGAATCCAAAAATGGCCGACTTCGAGTCCCCACGTCGAATTTTTGAAAGCACAAGACTCTGAAATAGTTATTGCGTTCCCTGTGAATATTCTATTTTATGTTTGCTGTGGTGAAGCAAACATAAAATAGAATTTTCTTAGGGAAAGCAATGAGTATTTCCGAGTCATGTGCTTTTGAAAATTCGAAGTGGTGACTCGAAGTCGGCCATTTTTGGATTCAATGAGGTTTCACCTTAAGAATTAATACACCCTGCAAAATTAGCAATTTCTGATTTGCAATACGAAAAATTTTAATTCCCTCCCCTCCCCTTGCACACGCTAGTGGAAAAAGCGACACTAATGTATTAGAAACATATCCGATACGCAAAAATCTCTAGATACAAAATTTCAAGATGAACTATTAGAAGATTCAAAAATAATGACAGTTGTTGTAATTTCCCCTCCTTTTGACTACGCCACTGAGATACATAAAAATCAATACCACGGGAATATAGCTCGTATCTCACGTGTACAGAATAATTTGGTGTTTAGAAGTGTTATTGTTTGGCATTTAGGAGTTTACAATAGACAAATTTGTAGTTGCTCTCGTCTCCGCTTTTTCCATTCCTGTATGAGATAGACATAATTTTAAGTGATAGAAACATATACGCTTCTATACGACCTTTATTTACCGAATTAAATAATAACCGAATAAGCGGTTTAAAAATTAATAAAGGTTGACAACATTTATCTCCACCCCCCCTTTTTTTCTTGACTACGCCACTGAGATGTAGTAAAGTCTCAGATGAAAACCTCATATTCGAAACCACCTGTACATAAATTTTCACGATGTTCATTTTAATAATTTACAAACAATAAAATTTGTACATCCCCCCCTTACTACACCACTGGGATAGAGAAAAAGCAATGTTATAGAAACACACCCACCGATCGAAATTGGCACGGTGAGCAAGTTAGGTGTTGAAGAGCTTACAAATAGTTAATTTATCCCCCCCCCTTGCCAGGCTTATGGAATAGGTAAAAGTCATAAGCTACTATAGATTCTACATACCGAATTGAATACGGATCGGTACAGCAGTTTTAAAATCATCAAAGATTGACATTGTTAACCTCCTCCCTTCATCCTTACGACGCTTCTGAGATACAGAAAGGTCGTCGTAACGTGGCAAAAAACATCTTAAATTCAAAAACATCTGTATATAAATTTGCACGGTTATCGGGGAGGTTGCCTAAGCTTATGAGATAGAGAGCAAAACTAACGGACGGACATTCGCATATATATATATATATATATATATATATATATATATATATATATATATATATATATATATATATATATATATATATATATATATATATATATATATATATATATATATATATATATATATATATATATATATATATATATATATATATATATATATATATATATATATATATATATATATATATATATATATATATTTTTTTTTTTTTGTTTCAGGTGGAGGGGAAATTTGCATCCAAACCCCTGAGGTGACCAACCTCAGGGAGTGTGGGGTTGGTTTGAATCAGTGACCGGACCCACTAAAACCCCTCCAGTCTCCAGCCCATAATACTCCCCGGGACCACCGCTAGGTATTGCTTCGGGGAGCGGCTTTTGTGCTCTGTGCACCCTCTTGGTTCTATAGATCTCTTTGCTAACTTAGCTAACTAACCTGGAGACTGGCCGTTAGCTAACACTGGCGTGTCGGTGGTCAACCTGTCGCCTGTTTTGCAATTCTAAAACTATTTGAGAGGCGGCTGTACAAACCGCCCTCCAAATGTTTGGGTCTTTACACATCCTCCGAACTAGGTTGTCCGGAGTGGTGTCTGGCCCGCTCACTACCATCATGTCGCTCCGCGCATGCACAAAACGAGGGCACACGAAGAAGACATGCTCAGCAGTCTCTTCCGCATCCGCGCACACGGGACACATGGGGGACCCCGCATGCCCGAATCTGTGTAGATACTGCCTGAAGCAACCATGACCTGACAGAATCTGTGTCAAGTGGAAGTTAACTTCTCCATGGTGCCTCCCGACCCATCCGGATACGTCCGGAATAAGTCGATGCGTCCATCTACCCTTTGCGGAATTGGACCATTCCTGCTGCCATCTGATCATCGAGAATGACCTTCTGGTGCCTCGTATACCCCTTGTGTCACGTTGATCGAAGCATTCTACGTCCTCCTTAATGGCTATGCTGATAGGCATCATGCCGGACAGGACGCAGATTGCGTCGTATGACACTGTACGGTACGCGCTCACAACCCTCAGGCACATGAGCCTGTAGGTACTTTCCAGTTTTCGACGATGACTGTTGGTACCTAACGCTTTGGACCACGCTGGCCCACCATACCTAAGTATGGACGAAACCACGCTGGCAAGAAGTTTACGCTTGCTGCCATATACCGCTGAGCTATTGGACATCATTCGAGATAGTCCTGCAGCGGCCGTTGAAGCCCTCTTACAGGCATAGTCGACGTGACTCTTAAATGTGAGCTTATCGTCAACCATAACCCCCAAGAGCTTCAAGGAACGCCTTGAGGTAATGGTGCAGTCACCGACTCTGACCACCGCCTGTTGCTCTAATTTGCGGTTGTTCACAACCATAACCTCCGTTTTATGGTGTGCTAACTCCAGTTTCCTAGAGTGCATCCAGTCTTCGACCTTGCGTATGCAGTGCGCGGCCGTCAACTCGACCTCTTCGATCGACTCGCCGTAGACCTCTAGCGTGATGTCGTCTGCGAAACCGACGATCACAACCCCTACAGGGAACTTTAGTTTCAACACCCCGTCATACATGACATTCCACAGCACCGGGCCCAGGATGGAACCTTGCGGTACCCCTGCGGTGATTGGGACGCACTTCTGACCCTCCTCCGTGTTGTAAACTAGTACCCGATTCTGGAAATAATTTTCCAAAATCTTGTACAACGACACCGGTACGTGGATGCTCCCAAGCGCGAGCGCTATGGAGTCCCAACTGGCGCTATTGAATGCATTCTTCACGTCAAGCGTGACGATTGCGCAATAGCGAATGCCCCAACTCTTACGGTGGAGTGCTACCTCTGCCGTCTTGGTGACAGAGAGAATAGCATCCAGCGTGGATCTACCTTTCCGGAAGCCGAACTGGTTACTTGCCAGACCGTTTACACCCTCTGTGTACTTCACCAGTCTGTTGAGGATAATCCTCTCAAGCACCTTGCCCGTAGTGTCCAGCAGACAGATAGGTCTGTATGCCGATGGGTCCCCTGGCGGTTTCCCAGCCTTCGGCAACAGCACCAATCTCTGTCGCTTCCACCTGTCCGGAAAGAGGCAGTCATCCAGGCACTTCTGCATGACTGCTCGAAATAGATCGGGGGCCACTTTCATGGCCGTCCTGATGGCCAAGTTCGGGATTCCATCCGGTCCCGGTGCCTTGCTCACCTTTAGGGAGTTGGCGATCACGATGAGTTCCTCATTCGTAACCCTTACCTCCTCCACAACCTCTGTACGGCTGCCGTCTCTCACGGATTGGATGCCCGGCAGGTTGGCCGACCATCCCTGGTCTGTGTCTGAGATACTGTAACGTCGGACGTGAGACTCAGCAACCGGAGGCCAAGGATTTGGCTCGTGTCGTGGAAAGAGTCCCTCGATGATACGCTCCAGCATCGCTGGTGATCGCTCTGCAGGCGCCAACACGCCTTTGGTCTTCGCCATTACGACTCTGTAGGCGTTGCCCCACGGATTCGTATTGGCACTCGCGCATAGCCTATCGAAGCAAGCCCTTTTGCTCGCCTTTATCGCACTTTTAAGCGCCGATCTTGCAGATCCGAATACTACACGGCGCTCTACCCTCTGTGCATCGGTACGTGCACGTTGCAACATCCGTCTTGCACGGAGGCACGCGCTACGGAGGTCCACTATCGCGTCGGTCCACCAGTATACCGGTGACTTACCATTCCTAGGTTGGCGGGTCCTAGGCATGGTGGCGTCGCACGCCCGCGATAATGTGGCAACTAATTGGTCAGCACTCGGGCGGAGCCAACTGCCCCCCTCGCGCTCTCTTCTCATTATATATATATATATATATATATATATATATATATATATATATATATATATATATATATATATATATATATATATATATATATATATATATATATATATATATATATATATATATATATATATATATATATATATATATACATATATATATTTGGCAGAGCTGTATGCCACCACGGGTCGGTAATTGGCGATTGCCGAAGGCCACGGAAGTGCTCACTGCTAGCAAGCAGTCCCGGACCATCAGCGGGAGCTAGCCTAGGTCGTGGCGAGATTCAGGCACTGGGCCGCTGAATTCTCGCAAAAGCCACACTGGCCGGAAGCAGCTCCGACGGAGCGAGTAGTGCCGCTCCCACCACCCAAATGCACTATACCGCCCATTGGGACTGATGCCAGTAATGTTCCCAATTACGGCAACTGGTCGCATCACTATAGGATAAGAGTAGGATTTCGTTTTCGTACCATGATTTTGGGCTGGCACCTGCGTCGAGCTCCCTTAGTAATGTCGTGTGATAACGGCTTGAAACGGCGAGACAACAACCGGTGCAGGGGTCTCCGTCCCGTAAAACCTGGCAGGCCTTCCAGTACGTTCCGAGTCCATTGCCTGGTGGGAACCCGGCAGGAGTAGGATCAGATGTCTTTTCCTGACTTGCGCCGGTCGGGGGTGTCATAGTTGCCCATGAGGCGCTATGGCAGCCGCCCCTAGCCATGGCCTCACTGCTCCGGCATAGACTACCTTGGGACCATTTAGGCGACTACTCCATTATGGATAAGGATAGCGGCTGGTAGGGGGACCCAATAAACAAAAATGCAGCAAAACAAAACTCTTGAGATGGGGGCAGAAGGGTTGGAAAACCCATTTGCGCGAGGTGGCATCCAGCGGTCTCCGCCTAGAAAAGTGGAGACGGATGCAGTGAAGGTCGCCCGCGAAGACGGTAAAGGCAGCACGCCTACCGGATCTACGCAAGACATCGCGGTGGCTGGTCCACAGCTATTAAAGGCGGTCGGAAGACAGCGGGACACGCTACCGAGGGTAGTGGCCCTGTCTGAGCAGCTCGATGCTTTAATCGAGTTTGCGAAAAGTCGCAGCAATACAACGAAGTACTTGAAGCAGGCCCTCTACATGCTTCGGTCCTCCGTCGATGCTGCGAAAAAGGAGCATGCCGAGCTCGAAATGAAAGCTGCGGCTGCGGAGAAAGAGGAGACGAAGGTGACCGAGCTGGCGACGAAGTCGGTCCAAACGGACGCCAGCACGTTTGCGGCGGTTTGCGCGGCAGGACCAGCTGCCAAACGAACGCGACAGTCCCCGGGAGTGACGGCCCCCGGGGGCACCAAGAAGCGTTTAATCGCAAACAGCCCTCAGACCGGTGTAGGAGTGGCGCAAGCAACGCCCACGATGGCAGCCAAGGAGCAGAAGGCTCCCGGTAACCCGTGGGTAACGGTTCCGGGAAGGAGTAGGAACCAAAAAGTGGTGGCCAAAAAACCGCACCCGGTTACAAATCCTGCGACGAAGAAAGTTAAAAATAAGGGCGACGCACTCATCCTTAAGACAGAAGAGTCAAAGTACTCGGAAATCCTTAAGGCAATGAGAGGCGATGCGAAGCTCAAAGATCTGGGGGCAGATGTGCGTAGCATCCGCCGATCCCGCAAGGGAGAAATGATCGTCGAGCTCCGCAAGGAAGCCAGAAACAAGGGCCCAGCCTATCGGGCATTGGCCCAAGAGGCGCTTGGAGATAGAGTGCAGGTTCGGGCACTCACGTCGCAGGTAACCCTACAACTTAAATACCTGGACGAAGTCACCGAGGCATGCGAAGTCGTGGATGCCCTCAAGGAGCAGTGCGAAGTGGTTGTGGCACCAGAGGCAGTTCGACTGCGCAAAGGCCCAGTAGGAACCCAGACCGCCACTGTCAGGCTTCCGTCAGTAGACGCAAACCAGGCGCTAAAGGTAGCGAGGCTCAAAGTGGGTTGGTCAATGTGCCCACTCAGCATCTACCAGCCGCCGGAGGTCTGCTTTCGATGCTTCGAGCAAGGACACAAGTCCTTTAGCTGCAAGGGGCCTGACAGGAGCTCCCTATGCAGGCGGTGCGGTGCTGCAGGCCACAAAAGCAAAGACTGCGGAGAGCCCCCGAAGTGCTTGGCGTGCGCCGGGAAGCGTGACGCAAAGCACATAATGGGAGGCCCGAGGTGTACGGCCGGTAAGCCGACTAGCAAGCCACAGGCGCGAGAGTGACACAGCTAAATTTGAACCACTGCTTCGCGGCTCAGCAACTGCTATACCAAGCAGTCACTGAGTCGTTGTCGGACATCGCCATAATCTCGGACCCCTACCGAATTCCTTCCGGAAACGGTAACTGGATTTCGGACGGGTCCGGTATGGCGGCAATATGGACGACGAGCAGGTTCCCGGTTCAAGAGATAGTGTCAACTTCAAACGAAGGATACGCGGTTGCCAAGGTGAACGGAGTGTACTACTGCAGCTGCTATGCTCCGCCTCGTTGGTCTACCGAGCAGTTCGCAAGGATGATCGACCGAGCCACCGTGGAGCTGATCGGTCTATCACCGTTGGTAGTGGCGGGCGACTTCAACGCATGGGCAACTGAGTGGGGAAGTCGACGCACAAACCAGAGAGGCCGGATCTTGTTGGAGGCTTTGGCGAAGCTCAACATAGATCTGGCCAACGTCGGCTTGAAGAGCACCTTCAGTAGAAACGGCGCGGAGTCGATCATCGATGTGACATTCTGTAGTCCAGGATTGATCACGAACTGGAGGGTAGACGATGGCTACACTCATAGCGACCACCTGGCGGTCTGTTATAGCGTAGACTGTAAAACGAGACCGCATGTGGCGAGTAGAATTAACACTCCAGCTCCTCGCGGGTGGAGGATATCACACTTCAACGAAGAGGTATTTGCGGAAGCAATTAGACTTGAACACGAGGCGAGCAGAACTCGTAACCAGAGCGCTGATCAACTTGTTGCCTTACTTTCGCGGGCGTGCGACGCCACTATGCCTAGGAACCGCCAGCCTAGGCATGGAAGGCCACCAGTCTACTGGTGGACCGACGCGATAGCGGACCTCCGCAGAGCGTGTCTTCAAGCGAGAAGAAGGATTCAACGTGCGCGAACCGACGAAGAAAGGGAAGATCGTCGAGGGGCATTCAGTTCCGCAAAAGCGGCGCTTAAGAGAGCAATAAAAGCTAGTAAACGTGCGTGCTTCGAAAGACTGTGCGCTAGTGCCAACACTAACCCGTGGGGTAACGCCTATAGGATGGTGATGGCCAAGACTAAGGGTGCGATGGCGCCCGCAGAAAAATCACCAGCGATGCTTGAGCGGATCATAGAGGGACTCTTTCCACGCCACGAGCCAAATCCTTGGCCTCCGGCTGGCGAGTCACTTCACCGACGTTCCAGTATCTCAAACACAGACCAGAGGTGGTCGGCCAACCTGCCGAACACCCAATATATGAGTGACGGCGTTAGCCGTGCCGAGGCAGAGGAGGCGGAAACGGTTACGAATGAGGAACTCATCGCGATCGCCAACTCCCTGAAGGTGAGCAAGGCACCGGGATTGGATGGGATTCCGAATCTGGCTGTGAAGAAGGCCATCAAAGAGGCCCTCAGACTATTCCGGGAAGTCATGCAGAAGTGCCTGGATGACTGTACATTCCCAGAGAGATGGAAGCGACAGAAGCTGGTCTTATTGCCGAAGTTCCCTGTCCCTGCCACCTGGTGACCCGTCGGCATACAGACCGATATGTCTGCTCGATACGGCGGGTAAGGTGCTCGAGAAGGTTATTCTCAATAGACTGGTTAGGTACACCGAAAGTGCAAACGGTCTGTCGAGTAACCAGTTCGGCTTCCGAAAAGGCAAGTCTACGGTGGATGCTGTTCTGTCCGTCACCAAAACAGCAGAGGTAGCACTCCAGCGTAAAAGATGGGGCATTCGCTATTGCGCAATCGTCACGTTGGACGTGAAAAATGCGTTCAATAGTGTTAGCTGGGATTCCATAGCCCACTCGCTTCGGAAACTAGACATTCCGGTATCTTTGTACAGGATTCTGGGAAATTATTTCCAGAATCGTGTGCTAGTTTACAGCACAGACGAGGGTCGAAAATGTGTCCCAATTACCGCAGGGGTTCCACAAGGTTCCATCCTGGGCCCGGTACTGTGGAATATCATGTACGATGAAGTGCTGAAACTAAAGCTCCCCCAAGGGGTTGTGATCGTTGGGTTTGCGGATGACATCACACTTGAGGTCTACGGCGAGTCGATCGAGGAGGTTGAGTTGACGGCTTCGCACTCTATAAGCGTCGTCGAGGACTGGATGCGCTCCAAAAAACTGGAGCTTGCGCATCATAAGACGGAGATTTCAGTTGTCAATAACCGCAAGTCAAAGCAACAGGCGTTGATCAGTGTCGGGAATTGCACCATCGCCTCTAAGCGCTCCCTGAAGCTGCCTGGGGTGATAATCTATGACAAGCTCGCCTTCGGAAGCCATGTCGAATTTGCCTGTAAGAGGGCTTCAATGGCTTTTGCAGCATTATCTCGCATGATGTCCAATAGCTCAGCGGTATATGGCAGCAAGCGTAAACTTCTTGCCAGCGTGGTTTCGTCCATACTTAGGTATGGTGGGCCAGCGTGGTCCAAAGCGTTAGGTACCAACAGTCATCGTCGAAAACTGGAAAGTACCTACAGGCTCATGTGCCTGAGGGTTGTGAGCGCGTACCGTACAGTGTCATACGACGCAATCTGCGTCCTGTCCGGCATGATGCCTATCAGCATAGCCATTAAGGAGGACGTAGAATGCTTTGATCAACGTGACACAAGGGGTATACGAGGCACCAGAAGGTCATTCTCGATGATCAGATGGCAGCAGGAATGGTCCAATTCCGCAAAGGGTAGATGGACGCATCGACTTATTCCGGACGTATCCGGATGGGTCGGGAGGCACCATGGAGAAGTTAACTTCCACTTGACACAGATTCTGTCAGGTCATGGTTGCTTCAGGCAGTATCTACACAGATTCGGGCATGCGGGGTCCCCCATGTGTCCCGTGTGCGCGGATGCGGAAGAGACTGCTGAGCATGTCTTCTTCGTGTGCCCTCGTTTTGTGCATGCGCGGAGCGACATGATGGTAGTGAGCGGGCCAGACACCACTCCGGACAACCTAGTTCGGAGGATGTGTAAAGACCCAAACATTTGGAGGGCGGTTTGTACAGCCGCCTCTCAAATAGTTTTAGAATTGCAAAACAGGCGACAGGTTGACCACCGACACGCCAGTGTTAGCTAACGGCCAGTCTCCAGGTTAGTTAGCTAAGTTAGCAAAGAGATCTATAGAACCAAGAGGGTGCACAGAGCACAAAAGCCGCTCCCCGAAGCAATACCTAGCGGTGGTCCCGGGGAGTATTATGGGCTGGAGACTGGAGGGGTTTTAGTGGGTCCGGTCACTGATTCAAACCAACCCCACACTCCCTGAGGTTGGTCACCTCAGGGGTTTGGATGCAAATTTCCCCTCCACCTGAAACAAAAAAAAAAAAAAAAAATATATATATATATATATATATATATATATATATATATATATATATATATATATATATATATATATATATATATATATATATATATATATATATATATATATATATATATATATATATATATATATATATATATATATATATATATATATATATATATATATATATATATATATATATATATATATATATATATATATATGCGAATGTCCGTCCGTTAGTTTTGCTCTCTATCTCATAAGCTTAGGCAACCTCCCCGATAACCGTGCAAATTTATATACAGATGTTTTTGAATTTAAGATGTTTTTTGCCACGTTACGACGACCTTTCTGTATCTCAGAAGCGTCGTAAGGATGAAGGGAGGAGGTTAACAATGTCAATCTTTGATGATTTTAAAACTGCTGTACCGATCCGTATTCAATTCGGTATGTAGAATCTATAGTAGCTTATGACTTTTACCTATTCCATAAGCCTGGCAAGGGGGGGGGATAAATTAACTATTTGTAAGCTCTTCAACACCTAACTTGCTCACCGTGCCAATTTCGATCGGTGGGTGTGTTTCTATAACATTGCTTTTTCTCTATCCCAGTGGTGTAGTAAGGGGGGGATGTACAAATTTTATTGTTTGTAAATTATTAAAATGAACATCGTGAAAATTTATGTACAGGTGGTTTCGAATATGAGGTTTTCATCTGAGACTTTACTACATCTCAGTGGCGTAGTCAAGAAAAAAAGGGGGGGTGGAGATAAATGTTGTCAACCTTTATTAATTTTTAAACCGCTTATTCGGTTATTATTTAATTCGGTAAATAAAGGTCGTATAGAAGCGTATATGTTTCTATCACTTAAAATTATGTCTATCTCATACAGGAATGGAAAAAGCGGAGACGAGAGCAACTACAAATTTGTCTATTGTAAACTCCTAAATGCCAAACAATAACACTTCTAAACACCAAATTATTCACCAAATTATTCTGTACACGTGAGATACGAGCTATATTCCCGTGGTATTGATTTTTATGTATCTCAGTGGCGTAGTCAAAAGGAGGGGAAATTACAACAACTGTCATTATTTTTGAATCTTCTAATAGTTCATCTTGAAATTTTGTATCTAGAGATTTTTGCGTATCGGATATGTTTCTAATACATTAGTGTCGCTTTTTCCACTAGCGTGTGCAAGGGGAGGGGAGGGAATTAAAATTTTTCGTATTGCAAATCAGAAATTGCTAATTTTGCAGGGTGTATTAATTCTTAAGGTGAAACCTCATTGAATCCAAAAATGGCCGACTTCGAGTCACCACTTCGAATTTTCAAAAGCACATGACTCGGAAATACTCATTGCTTTCCCTAAGAAAATTCTATTTTATGTTTGCTTCACCACAGCAAACATAAAATAGAATATTCACAGGGAACGCAATAACTATTTCAGAGTCTTGTGCTTTCAAAAATTCGACGTGGGGACTCGAAGTCGGCCATTTTTGGATTCAGTGAGGTTTCACCTTAAGGGTGTTTTATTGATGTTGGTTTCCAACGGATTTTCTTCGTTTCCACAACAATGGATTGGGAAATTAGTTATGCCTCTATAAGTATGTGGCAAAATTGTAATGTTATCACGTGAACTATTGAACTATTGAAAAATGTGAAGACATGTTTCGAACTCAACAGGCTAATATTGGTATTTTCGAAACCAAAAATCAACCCAAGATGTCAAGATGACATTCTCCGGTTTCTGGAGAACATTCCTAAATGGTCCAATACCACCCAAAGTAAATATTTCTTAAACCAAAACAGTGCCGAGACTGAAAATCAAATCTAGACGCCGGTTTCAGAAAATTATCAAATACCGCCTCTTATGGTTTGTTATGGAACCAAAATGATACCCAGCGACCGAAAACCGGCTCCAGACAGCATTTTAAAATTCAAAATGACGATTTCCAGTTTACAGAAAACAGTCTAAAACGACCGAATACCACCCAACATCGTTACTTTTGGAATCGAGATAATGCCCAAAGACCTGGAATCGACTCTAGATACTATTTTAAAATAAAAAATGGTGACTTACGGTGTCCGAAAGTAACCAAATAACCCATGGGCACTTCTGCAATCAAGATGATGCACATAGGCCAAAAATCGATCCTAGACGCCATTTTTAAATTCGAAGTGGCAACTTCCGGTTGCTGTAAAACAGCCTAAAATAGTCATTCCAGAACCGGGATGAAATACAGGATGGCGACTTTCGGTAAAATCTCCCATCTGGTCTCGAGGTACGATGCGATTTCCGGTGTCAGAAAATGACAAAAAATCACCCAACACAGACATTTCTGTAATCGAGATGATGCACGTTGGCCAAAAATCGTCCTCAGACACTATTTTAAAACACGAAGTGGCAACTTCGGGAATCGAACCCGATATCACAACCGTGTGGGAGAGCTAGCCGACCGACATCGCTAACCACAGAGCCACGGGGACCACATATATATATATATATATAAGGGTGCGATGGCGCCCGCAGAAAAATCACCAGCGATGCTTGAGCGGATCATAGAGGGACTCTTTCCACGCCACGAGCCAAATCCTTGGCCTCCGGCTGGCGAGTCACTTCACCGACGTTCCAGTATCTCAAACTCAGACCAGAGGTGGTCGGCCAACCTGCCGAACACCCAATATATGAGTGACGGCGTTAGCCGTGCCGAGGCAGAGGAGGCGGAAACGGTTACGAATGAGGAACTCATCGCGATCGCCAACTCCCTGAAGGTGAGCAAGGCACCGGGATTGGATGGGATTCCGAATCTGGCTGTGAAGAAGGCCATCAAAGAGGCCCCCAGACTATTTCGGGAAGTCATGCAGAAGTGCCTGGATGACTGTACATTCCCAGACAGATGGAAGCGACAGAAGCTGGTCTTATTGCCGAAGACAGGGAAACCACCTGGTGACCCGTCGGCATACAGACCGATATGTCTGCTCGATACGGCGGGTAAGGTGCTCGAGAAGGTTATTCTCAATAGACTGGTTAGGTACACCGAATGTGCAAACGGTCTGTCGAGTAACCAGTTCGGCTTCCGAAAAGGCAAGTCTACGGTGGATGCTATTCTGTCCGTCACCAAAACAGCAGAGGTAGCACTCCAGCGTAAAAGATGGGGCATTCGCTATTGCGCAATCGTCACGTTGGACGTGAAAAATGCGTTCAATAGTGTTAGCTGGGATTCCATAGCCCACTCGCTTCGGAAACTAGACATTCCGGTGTCTTTGTACAGGATTCTGGAAAATTATTTCCAGAATCGTGTGCTAGTTTACAGCACAGACGAGGGTCAAAAATGTGTCCCAATTACCGCAGGGGTTCCACAAGGTTCCATCCTGGGCCCGGTACTGTGGAATATCATGTACGATGAAGTGCTGAAACTAAAGCTCCCCCAAGGGGTTGTGATCGTTGGATTTGCGGACGACATCACACTTGAGGTCTACGGCGAGTCGATCGAGGAGGTTGAGTTGACGGCTTCGCACTCTATAAGCGTCGTCGAGGACTGGATGCGCTCCAAAAAACTGGAGCTGGCGCATCATAAGACGGAGATTTCAGTTGTCAATAACCGCAAGTCGAAGCAACAGGCGTTGATCAGTGTCGGGAATTGCACCATCGCCTCTAAGCGCTCCCTGAAGCTGCTGGGGGTGATGATCGATGACAAGCTCGCCTTCGGGAGCCATGTCGAATATGCCTGCAAGAAGGCTTCAATGGCTATTGCAGCATTATCTCGCATGATGTCCAATAGCTCAGCAGTGTACGGCAGCAAGCGGAAACTTCTAGCTAGCGTGACTTCGTCCATACTGAGATATGGCGGGCCAGTGTGGTCCAAAGCACTAGGTACTAGTAAACATCGGAGTAAGTTGGAAAGTACCTACAGGCTCATGTGCCTGAGGGTTGCGAGCGCGTATCGAACTGTGTCATACGACGCAATCTGCGTCCTGTCCGGCATGTTGCCTATCAGCATAGCCATTAAGGAGGACGTAGAATGCTTCGATCAACGTGACACAAGGGGCATACGAGGTACCAGAAGATCATTCTCGATGATCAGATGGCAGCAGGAGTGGTCCAATTCCGCGAAGGGTAGATGGACGCATCGACTTATTCCGGATGTATCCGGATGGGTCGGGAGGCGCCATGGAGAAGTGAACTTCCATCTGACACAGATTCTGTCAGGCCATGGTTGCTTTAGGCAGTATCTACACAGATTCGGGCATGCGGGGTCCCCCATGTGTCCCGAGTGCGCGGATGCGGAAGAGACTGCTGAGCATGTCTTCTTCGTGTGCCCTCGTTTTGTGCATGCGCGGAGCGACATGATGGTAGTGAGCGGGCCAGACACCACTCCGGACAACCTAGTTCGGAGGATGTGTAAAGACCCAAACATTTGGAGGGCGGTTTGTACAGCCGCCTCTCAAATAGTTTTAGAATTGCAAAACAGGCGACAGGTTGACCACCGACACGCCAGTGTTAGCTAACGGCCAGTCTCCAGGTTAGTTAGCTAAGTTAGCAAAAAGACCTAAAGAACCAAGAGGGTGCACAGAGCACAAAAGCCGCTCCCCGAAGCAATACCTAGCGGTGGTCCCGGGGAGTATTATGGGCTGGAGACTGAAGGGGTTTTAGTGGGTCCGGTCACTGATTCAAACCAACCCCACACTCCCTGAGGTTGGTCACCTCAGGGGTTTGGATGCAAATTTCCCCTTCACCTGAAACAAAAAAAAAAAAAAAAAATATATATATATATATATATATATATATATATATATATATATATATATATATATATATATATATATATATATATATATATATATATATATATATATATATATATATATATATATATATATATATATATACCCTGGGGTCGCTTTTTACGCGGTTGGTTGTACCGCATTCAAAAGATTAGATTCGATATATTTATACTAAACTAACGGGTCGGTATTTGGCGATTACCGTAGGCCACGGAAGTGCTAACTGCAAGCAAGCAGTCCCGGACCATCAGCGAGAGCTAGCCTAGGTTGTGGTGAGACTCAGGCATTGGGCCGCCGAATTCTCGCAAAAGCCACATTATCCGGAAGCAGCTCTGACGGAGCGAATAGTGCCGCTCCCACCACCCAAATGCACTAATTCGCCCATTGTTTTTGATGCCAGTAAGTTCTCAATTACGGCAACTGGTCGCAACGCCATATGATAAGAGTCGGATTTTGTTCTCGTACCACGATTCTGGGCTGGCATCTGCGCCGAGCTTCCTTAGTAAGGTCGTGTGACAACGGCTTGAAACGGCGAGACAACAACCGGTGCAGAGGTCTCCGTCCCGTAAAACCTGGTAGGCCTTCCAGTACGTTCCATATTCATTGCCCGGTGGGAACCGGGCAGGAGTGGGATCAGATGTCCTTTCCTGACTTGCGCCGGTCGGGGGTGTCATAGTTGCTCATAAGGCGCTATGGCAGCCACCCCTAGCCATGGCCTCACTGCTTCGGCATAGATTACCACGGGACCAGATAGGCGACCACTCCAGTATGGATAACGATAGCGGCTGGAAGGGGGACCCACTAAACAAAAATGGATTTAAATGAAAATAGAAATCAACAAATGGGCGCAGATGGGTTGAAAAACCCGTTTGAACAAGGAGGCATCCAGAGGTCTCCGCCGAGAAAGGCGGAGACGAATGCAGTAAAGGACGCCTGCGAAGACGGCAAAGGCAGTACGCCTACCGGATCGACGCAAGACATCGCAGTGGCTGGTCCACTGTTGATAAAGGCGGTCGGAAGACAGCGAGACACGCTACCGAAGGTAGTAGCGGTGTCGGAGCAGCTCGATGCCATAATCGAGTTTGCGAAAGGTCGCACCAACACGACGAAGTACCTGAAGCAGGCTCTCTACATGCTTCGGTCCTCCGTCGATGCTGCGAAGAAGGAGCACGCCGAGCTCAAGGCAAGAGCGGTGGCTGCAGAGAAGAATGCAACGGAGGTGACCGGAAGGGCGACGAAGTCGGTCCAATCGGACACCTGCACGTTTGCAACGGTTTGCGCCTCCGGGTAAGCCGCAAAAAGAGCAAGGCAGTCTCCGGGGGAAGCCCTCGAGAACAGCAAGAAACGGTTGATTGTGCTAAGCCCGCGAAACAGCATAACGGCCTCCAAGTTCGCCGAAAAGACTGTCGAAGTGGCAGCTACGGGAAACCCTTGGGTTACCGTGGGAGGAAGAAAGCGCCAAAAAGGCAGCAAGCGCAACGACGAGAAGACGAAAAATTGTCCAAAAATGGGAAAGAAGGCGCGAATCAGGGGTGACGCCCTCATACTCAAGACGGATGGGTCCAAGTACTCCGAAGTCTTGAAGAAAATGAGAGGCGAAACCCAACTCAAGGATCTGGGAGCGGATGTGCGGACCATCCGTCGTTCTCGCACCGGCGAGATGATCCTTGAGCTCCGTAAGGATGCTAAAACAAGGGCGCTGGCTACAAGACGGTAGCCTAGCAGGTCCTCGGGAAAGATGTGCAAATTCAGGCACTCACCTCAGAGGTGACTCTCCAGCTCAAAAACCTGGATGAAATCACCGAGAGGTGCGATATTGCACAGGCCCTCAAGGAGAAGTGCGGAGTGGAAGTAGCCACTGAGGTAATTCGCCTCCGTAAGGGTTCAGCGGGGACCCAGGTGGCCACTTTCCGGCTTGCATCGGCCGATGCAACCCTGGCCCTGAAGACAACCAAACTTAAGGTTGGCTGGTCAGTATGTTCCCTGAGCATATTTCAGCAGCCGGACGTTTGTTTCAGGTGTTTCGAGAGAGGACACAAGTCCTGGACCTGCAAGGGGCCCGATAGGAGCCAGTTATGTAGGCGTTGTGGTGGTGCTGGCCATAAAGCTAAAGACTGCGGGGAGCCTCCCAAGTGCTTGGTATGTACTGGAAAACGGGACGCCAAGCACTTTATGGGAGGCCCACGGTGCCCAGCCGGTAAGGCGGCCACGAAACCACGGGCGTGAGGGTGACACAATTGAACCTGAACCATTGCTATGCGGCACAGCAGCTGCTCTACCAAGCAGCGTCTGAGTCGCAGTCGGACATCGCAATCGTATCGGACCCCTACTGCATTCCTCCCGGAAACGGTAATTGGGTTGCAGATAAGTCCAGTACGGCGGCCATATGCACAACCAGCAAGTTCCCGGTTCAGGAGGTTGTGTCAACCTCAAATGAAGGATACGTGGTTGCCAAGGTGGACAGAGTGTTCTACTGCAGTTGTTATGCTCCGCCGCGTTGGTCTATCGAAAGGTTCACCCAGATGGTCGACTTGTTATCTATGGAGCTGACGGGACTTACACCCTTAGTAGTGGCGGGCGACTTCAACGCTTGGGCTGTTGAATGGGGAAGCCGCCGCACAAACCAGAGGGGTCAGATCTTGTTAGAAGCTTTGGCAAAGCTCAACCTAGATCTGGCCAAACGTTGGAACCAAGTGTACATTCAGCAGAAATGGTGCGGAGCCGATCATCGACGTGACGTTCTCCAGCCCAGGACTGATCGTGAACTGGAGGGTAGACGACGGCTACACCTATAGTGACCACCAGTCGGTCTGCTATAGCGTAGTCAATAACGTGAGGTGGCAGGCGACGGGTAGAGCCAATACTCCGACCGTCCGCGGGTGGAAGACATCGCATTTCGATGCCGAGGTTTTTGCAGAAGCAATGAGAAGAGAGCGCGAGGGGGGCAGTTGGCTCCGCCCGAGTGCTGACCAATTAGTTGCCACATTATCGCGGGTGTGCGACGCCACCATGCCTAGGACCCGCTAATCTAGGAATGGTAAGTCACCGGTATACTGGTGGACCGACGCGATAGCGGACCTCCGTAGCGCGTGCCTCCGTGCAAGACGGATGTTGCAACGTGCAAGTACCGATGCACAGAGAGTAGAGCGCCGTGTAGCATTCGGATCTGCAAGATCGGCGCTTAAAAGTGCGATAAAGGCGAGCAAGAGGGCCTGCTTCGATAGGCTATGCGCGAGTGCCAATACGAATCCGTGGGGCAACGCCTACAGAGTCGTAATGGAGAAGACCAAAGGCGTGTTGGCGCCTGCAGAGCGATCACCAGCGATGCTGGAGCGTATCATCGAAGGACTCTTTCCACGCCACGAGCCAAATCCTTGGCCTCCGGTTGCTGAGTCTCACGTCAGATGTTCCAGTATCTCAGACACTGACCAGGGATGGTCGGCCAACCTGCCGGGCATCCAATCCGTGAGAGACGGCAGCCGTGCCGAGGTTGTGGAGGAGGTAAGGGTTACGAATGAGGAACCTACTTTTTAAAGCTATTTGCATTAAGAGGTTCACAAAAAGGTGTTCATATTTCATATTGTAAAAACAAGGAGTAACAAAAGTTATGCAGCTTGCATTTAAAATAAATACTCTTAAAAAAGATTTTCATAAAAATTCAATTATCTGAATCGAAGAGTAGAACCAAAGTTGTCATAACTTCCAGTGCATTGCAATTTAGAAAAGTTCTTGGTGTGCCGATAATTCAATCTAGACCTTGAGCTTATTCTTCAAAATGCTCCTGTGGCTTGTACGTTAACTGGAGCTCCATTCTAGAGTAAAAAGACTGACTTGCACTTGTGTCGTAAAGAGAGGAACTCTAGACAATTAGGACCATTGAACGTTGTTTGAATGAAACATACGTTCCAAAAGTAACTTTCGCAGTAAGTATCTACCGAAGCAGTTAACATACGCCATTAGCAATTCACAGTTTTTCTAAATAGTTCTATTGTCGCTTCTTTACAAAATTTAGCGAATTAGCGATTAGCGTTTCGAAGGCCAAAATTTTAGCGACGCTGACAGTTTCGCTAACCAGTTAAAAAATCAGCGAAATCGCTATTAGCGATTAGCGAATTAGCGGAATGGTGCCATATATATATATATATATATATATATATATATATATATATATATATATATATATATATATATATATATATATATATATATATATATATATATATATATATATGTATATGTATATATGTATGTGTATATATATATATATATATATATATATATATATATATATATATATATATATATATATATATATACACATACATATATACACATACATATATACATATACATATATATATATATATATATATATATATATATATATATATATATATATATATATATTATATATATATATATATATATATATATATATATATATATATATATATATATATATATATATATATATATATATATATATATATATATATATATGTACATATATATATATATACATATATATATATATATACATATATATATATATATATATATATATATATATATATATATATATATATATATATATATATATATATATATATATATATATATATATATATATATATATATATATATATATATATATATATATATATATATATATATATATATATATATATATATATATATATATGTATATTTATATATATATATATATATATATATATACAGTCATGGAGAAAACAATAATTACACTTGCAGTGTTGGATAAAGTTTCGTATTTGCGCACTGATTTTAATAGTTGTATGATGTTATGTTACGTCATTATGATCCGCAGACACTCTTTTTAAAAGAGGCACGGAGAAATGACTGGAGAATTTTCTTTGTCGGTGATTCCGAAAAAATTTTTGCGTGAGCTAGTGTTTTTTATGTGGCGACAAAATAAAATACACTATTGAAATATATAAAACAATCCAAATTAGCTTCATTTCTCTACATATCGTTAGCAAAGTGACCCTTTAACGTTACAAACCTCACTTTCAAAGTTTTGCTGGCCTGTTTTTTGTGTTGTAAAGCCACTCACGCAAAAAAAATTCCGAATCACCGACAAAGAAATTTCTCCAGTTATTTCTCCGTTCTTCTTGCAAAAAGAGTGTCTGCAGATCTTAAAGACTTAACATAACATCATACAACAATTAAAAGCGCAAATACAATAAATTATCCAACACTGCAAGTGCATTTATTTTTTCTCCATGGCTGTATATATATATAACTTAACTTACTTTATGCTACGGATACGTTTTTAAAAAATAACTACACGACTTCACTGCTAAAACTAGTCTGACTTTATTGAGGATTGTTCTGGCCCTACACACTTGGCTAATCTGCTGACCTCGCATTCCTGGTAGTGTCTCCATGTGGCGATGGTTCGGTGGTCGAAGTCTGGCACCTTTGTTGATGAAAGCAGAACAGGTGCGGTCACGTTAACGGGTTGTTGCCATCGACATACTTCCAGCCGGGCTTTGGTTGCTTCTGCTGACGCTGCTGCAAGTGGTGCGTTGAGGTGCAAAGTTAGTTGCGTTGTTAACTATTCCATCCCTTGAAAAGATTCGTCCCGAATCTCCATAAGATTTGTCTTTGGCTTTAGAGATAAAACCCGGAGGAAACCGGGCCTCTTCGCAGGTGGTTGTGACTATAGTTGTTTTACGATTGGATGTTTTGCATAACGTTTTGCTAAAATTGTTAATATTGATGAAACCTCCGAATGATAGCTTTTGGAAGGTTTCTCCTGATGTAATTTTAGTTGTTGGACGTGGTTGAGATTCTTAATGTGCATTAGGTTTAATTTGTGCACGTCTACTTCCTTCTGTATAGAGGTTTCTTGGAAGGTTATTCCGAACATTGGGATTAACGTCAACTTATGTTCGCTCATAGTCTCCTCGGCTTTATACAACGTGCCGTTAATGACCAGAGAGCACCTTTCGAAAGTCACCATAATAGTTCCAGTGATATTTCTCGTGCTTAAGCTGCATTCGTCTGAAATTATATTGATCGGCTCTATTGCATTTTTGATAATTACCGTGTGACTGTCTATCTGTCGGACTTCTGCTCTGCCTTCAATCTCCTTATAATCGCAGGCTGCTTCGGGTGCCTTGAAGTGCATTAGCAATGATCGGTCGTCGTTGATGTCCAGGAGGTCTTTTCTCATACACACCCTCTACTGCTCTATTATCTGACACTTTCTAAAACTTTTTCTAAAACGTAAGTTGTATTTTTACCAACTATTGCTATTTTGAATTTTGTTATAATGGTTTTGTTGTTTTCTGGTATATCTTCAAATAGTACATAATTTAATTTGCCTTCGAGAAATTTTGGAATTTGGATAGCAAAAATTATGAGAGTTCCCATTGTGTAATGTGTGTACTTCTAAGTATTCAAAATCTTGGTCAAGGTTTGTTATTACTATCCCTTGCTCTTCTAGAAGTTTTAGTATAAAAAAAGTTTCGTTTCTTGACAACATGGCTGTTGGTAATATCCCTAATTTGACATTTGGACATTTTCGAATAATTCTCTTGTTTGCCTTTCTAATGTATCGATGTTAAATAACAAATTTATGAAATGATTGTCGTTCGAAAGATGGATTTTGAGAGCAGAGATTTCTTTCATGACTAGTATTTGCTGAGCATTTACGTGCTCTATTACTGCATTAATTTTTGTCTGAAAGTCGTTGTAAATGCGTAATTTGTCTTTCGTTGTTACGTACCAGTTCGTTAGTTTTAGTTTCGTGTTCGTTCAAGGTTTTGTAGATGTCTTGTAAGTCGTCGTTATCCATGGTTACCTGAGAGTAGTTTTATAAATGAGCCGAGTGGGTTAAACAGTCCGCGTCGGTGTCGTCTAATGGGTTGTAATTTGCTAAAGGATTCCAATAATCCATTCAGCCTTATTTACAGGATTTCTTGGAATTCTCCAGCTTTGTCGCTGTATTCGAGAGATTTCAAAGTGTATTTCCAATTATCCATGCAACTTTGAAATGTCTCTAGTTTGATGACGTGTAAGTGTAAATGATGATTTTGGATAATTTTTGCCTCGCGTTCCTGGAATGCCCACTATCCCTGGATGTCTTGTCAAGTCAGTCAGAACCACCTCGGTCCGAGTGGTTTGTACTAGTCCGATGAAGTAGGAGGATGAAGTTGAACATCTAAAATGAGAAAAGATAAAGTGTGATTATGGATGGACATTCAGGCTTTTTGCTTTCTTCTAATTTTCGATTTGTGAATCTTTCTTCTGGCGTTATCTGGAAGGTCTTTCTGTAATCGTGGACTACTTTATAAGGTTTGAACTTTGCTTTGGTTTTACTTTTGATTCCTTGCCGTGCCACATACACAGTCTCGTCAGGTTGCACGCATGGTTCAACCTCTCGGTTTTTGTTGTGCCACTGAAGGTCCTTTGTTTGTTTTTTTTTCTGTAGCGCCAGCATTGCTTCGTCGTAAACTTTTCGGCTATTTTCTGAAATTTTCGCAGCATCCAGTGGTCGATCTTCCCCGACCTTTAGTCCGTAGAACACCTCACTTGGCTTTAGTCCTGTGCTAGAATGAATCGTGTTATTATAATATCCTACGCTTAATCGGGAAGTTTCTTTTTGTGATAACTCTTCGTGCTTTTCACGTACGCAGCGATAGATTTCGCTTATAGACCGTTCCGATAATTATAAATACACTTACGATCAACCGTCATTTCAAATAACGTGCAGTATTCAACCAAACGTTGGCTGCGTCCTGTTGTTTACATCCAAAACAAACAGATGCTGTCATTTTTTCTAACATTTAGTGCGAAATTTTGAAAATGCGTGGCCTTTCTCCCAGCCAAAGAAAGCGAATTGTGCACAAATGGGGCACCGTGAGTGGTCTTTCTATAAGAAAATTAGCCAGAGAAGAAGGTATAAGTGTTGGAGCAGTTCAAACCGCATTGCGGAAGTATTGTGAAGAGTGCACATTTACTGATTCCTCAAGACGTGGTAGAAAACCCGGGCCTGTTGATCCCACAATGGACAAAAAGGTTAAGGAATACTACAAGCGGCATCCTTCAGTATCAGTACGAGATGTGGCGAGAAAGCTTGGAACCTCGGCGAGTAACGTTATGCGTGCCAAAGGAAGAATGACAAACTTCTGACCAAAAAAATGGGGTGTGTTATCATGGATGACGAAACCTACATAAAACTGGACTATAAGACTCTGCCAATACCGCAATTTTATTCATCACCGAAGAGAAAGGATGTCCTTGGACCAGTGAAAGCCATTTACACCGAAAAACTCGGCAAGAAGGTAATGGATTGGCAGGCCATTTGTGGATGTGGGAAAATATCCCGTCCATTCATTACGAATGACACAATGAATGGTAAAATTTACGTGAAAGAGTGTTTGCAGAAAAGGTTGTTACCCATGGTTAAGCAGCATAACAATCCTTCAATCTTTTGGCCCGATCTTGCTTCCTGCCATTACTCTAAGGATGCACTAGGGTGGTATAAAACAAATAATGTCACATGTGTCTTAAAGGAGATGAATCCTCCAAACTGCCCTGAAATTCGCCCTATTGAAACTTTTTGGGCTTTGACCAAGGCACAGCTGATGAAATATGTCAAACCAGCGGACAATGTTGAAAAATTAGAAAAGATTGGCATAAAGTGGTGAATATGGTCGGAGAACACACTGTGCAAAAGCTAATGAGTAGTGTTAAGAGAAAAGTTAGAGAACTCGCGTATCCTACGAAAAATAATCCCAACTTAAATTGAAACTGGAAAGAAAACACTTATTACCTATATTTCAGAATAAAATGACCCGAAAAATCCTGTATTTTTTGTTTTATTCAAGAAAGAAGATGTATTTATAATTTTCGGAACAGTCTATATTGTCGAATGGAACCTTTCAACAATACCGTTAACTTCACTTTTATTAGAGGGTGTGTAATAAACTTCGACACCAGAATCGTGAAGCATGCCTCGAACTTCTACAGATTTCATCGCTGGTTCATTATCGGTCACGATGAGTTTAGGGAGCCCAAAGGTGGAAATGAGTTTAGTAAATCCGGATCGAATATATTTCGAAAGTTTATCTACTGCTGATAAAAAGATATTAGGTTGGCATATGAAGATGTCAACATGTACAATGTCTAGAGGTTGTTTCGGCAGTGGAGTTTCGGCCAAAGTAGGTTTATAAGGTCGTCGTTCATACTTCTAGCTCCGACAAGTTTCGCAAAGCAGAACAAATCTTCTGACGCTTTTCTTCATATTTGGAAAATAATATTCTCTGCATAATTGGGCTAAATTTTCTGGGATACCTCCATGTGCGCGAGTATGAATTTTTTTCGATAATGTCATTCTGTTCTTCCGCGGTTCGGAGATCAGTTTAAATTTTTTGACTTATTTTGATGCAAAATGTTTTAGATCTGCTAAAATAATTGCGATAAACTATTTGCGGCGTACTAATTAATGTTTCGTCGCACATTATGCAGTTTACTCTTTTTGGATCTAAATATTCCTTAAAAAAATTATAAATTATAGCAACTGAGAAATTAGCACGTGTCACTATTCTCCGATGAACTCTGGGAAACACTTGTTCATATTCGTTTTTATCTTCCGGTCCGGTTTTTAAAATCAGTTGATTTGAAAAGTAGTTAATGGGGTGCAATGTCATACTTATAAACTCACCGTCGTCCGTATCGGCTGAATGGCAAGTAGCGTCGTCGAACGAATTTTCGAGCTCATTAGCATTCAACTCACTTGTTTTAATACGGGACAGTCCGTCGGCTACGACGTTTTGCTCACCGGGGCGATATTTCAGCTCATAATCGAATTCTTCTAGGCGGAGGCGCCAACTAATCATCTTGTAATTTGGAGGCTAAATATGTAGGTCAACGGTTTGTGATCGGTAAAAAGGGTGAATTTTTTTCCAAACAAATAAGGTCTAAAATATTTGCAGGCCCAGAAGATAGCAAGTAATTCCTTTTCTATTACTAAATATTTCTCTTCTGTCTCCGTCAGAGTCCTTGAAGCGAAAGCAACGGGTCTATCTTTGCCTATAGGTCCTTGCGATAATACGGCATCTATAGCGAAATTGCTAGCATCCGTTGTTATAATAAACGGTTTGCTGAAATCGGGGTATTGTAAAACGTGGTCACTTGTTAGTAGTGTTTTACATTTATTGAAGGTCATAATGAAGTCATCTGAATGTTACATTCCTCGCCTTTACGCAGTTGGGTCGTAAGTGGTTTTACGCTTTTTGCAAAGTCCTTGATAAATCTTCTGTAATATCCAATAGTACCTAAAAATCCTCTAAGTTCCGTTTCGGACTTTGGTAATGGCCAGTTTTTTTATGGCTATGATTTCAACGGGGTTTGGCTTCACTCCTTCGGACGTGACAACATGTCCAAGAAAAGCTACTTCCTTTCTCAAGAATTCTGACTTATCAAGTTGCACTTGAAGATTAAATTTTTGTAATGCGTCAAAGAAGTTTTTTAAGATTAAGAAGGTGTTCCTGAAGTGAGGTAGAAAAGATGATTATATCATCCATATACACAAGGCAAACGGTTCCAATTAATTCTCTTAAAACGTTGTCCATCACTCTTTGGAAGGTAGATGGTGCGTTTTTTAATCCAAAAGGCATTCTAACGTATTCATATTTCCCATGATCTACCGAAAATGCGGTTTTCGGTATATCTTTTGTTTCGACTTTGATCTGGTGGAACCCAGAAGCGAGATCGAGAGTTGAAAAATAATTACATCTACCGAGTTTATCAAGTATTTCGGTGATGTTAGGCATTGGGTATTTGTCGTCTACAGTTTTGGAAATTAATTTATGATAGTCGACTACAAGTCGCCATTTCTTTTGTCCTGATGCGTCTGCTTTTTTTTCACTACCCATATAGGAGACGACCATGGAGAATTTGAGGGTCTGATGATTCCTTGATCAAGCATCCCTCGTATCTGTTTTTGTACTTCGTCTCGGAGGTGGTAGGGGTAGCGATAACTTTTTGGGTGGATTGGCATATTGTCTTGAGTTTCAATACTGTGTTTAACGGCATTAGTAAAACCTAACGTTCTTGGTTTCAAATGGAAAATGGATTGGTACTGAGCAATCAATTTGGTAAGATTTTTCTTCTCTTCGATATTCAAATGGTCGAGGCGTAATTGTTCGAAAAGTCTGGTTTCGTTGGGATTGGGTTCATTTGGAGAGGAATAGCCGGTTTCATAGTTATTAATATCGATTTCGACTGCGGGTAGATTCAATTCGACAGGATTATTTGCTAGATTAGAAATCATAATGGTAGCTTTCGAATTTTCGGCTGTGTATATGCCCGAATGAATAAGGATTTTGTTTTGTAGTGTATAATTTTTGGATAACAGAAAATAACCAGAGTTTTTAAGAACTTGCAATTCTATAGGTTTCGTCTCATGTGCATTTAATTGGATTCTAGCTGAGGATGGATATTTTTTTAACATAGTTATTTTTGTGGTTCCTAGTTTTAATTCGTTAGAGCTAGTCAGAATTTTGACTTTAAGTTGTCTAAGAGCTTCGTAGCCTATTAGTCCGTCGAAGTGAGGATGAAAATCGGAAACATAGAAAGTCAATTTGTTTGATTGAATGTTCGGGAAAGGATTAAATTCTACAAATTTGTCTATTTTGTGTGAGCCTGACACATTTCGAACTTTTACTGGGTGTGTGATTCTGCATCTATTTAAATTGACGTGTTTTGTACTGATGTAGTTTTTGTTTGCACCAGTATCGATTAAAAATTTAAGTTTTCCCTTAGACGTTCCTATTTCTACATATGGAATGAAATTGTATATGTTGCTAGCTGAGTTGCGGTGTCCAGATGAAAATTTTAGTCGTCTTCTGTTACGTCTGCATTTCCATTTGGTTCTGTTTGCTGGTCTGGAATTGCGTCAGCGTCTTGGGTTGAATTTTCGGTCACATCGGGATATTGGCTATGGTAGTAATTATAGTCGGTGTACTGATTGTATTCATTGTGCTCATTCTGGTCGTCTTCCACCACTTGATAGTTAGGGCGGTTCATATAGTTTATGTTTCCTGAACGGAGAGATCTGTCAACATCCATTGGTTCAGCTCTTGGTATGGGATTTGGTTGTGGTGTGCGATAAGGTGGGAAATTGGGTTGGAATTTTGGTGAGTGGAATGGCTGTTGTAAGTTGTTTTGTTGAAAATATTGTTGCTGCTGATTATTTGGTGGAAAATATGATTGGCGATTTGGTTGAGGGTTGAACTGTCGGTATGGTTGAAAATTATTTATTGGTCGTGGGTTTGCTTGGTTTAGCATTGGCTTATTAAATTGTGGTCTATGTTAGGGAAAAGTCTGATAAGATTTAACGTGTTGCTGGGGTTGTCGGAAAATATTCGGTTGGGAGGTGGTCGAGAGTTATTGTTGAGAAACATATTTCTTGGAGGTAATACAGGTTTCGGTTGATTTTTGCCAACGTCATAAATGCCAGTTTTTCTAGCGATTTTATTCGCTTTTTCTATCGCATGCTGAAAAGCTTGATTTAGCGTGGTTGGCTGCATTAGCCCCACATGTGTTGCATATGGTTCGTCTAGACCATCAATAAATTTTTCTAAGCATAGTTTGTCCACAAAACGCACAATTTCCGCCGGTTTCTCCCATTCTTGGCTAGTCTGAATGTGAGTTGAGATACCGGTAAAGCAGTTCCTAATGCTAGAGTAAAAGTCATTCACAGAAAATCTTTCTTGTTTCAGCGAGAGTAATTTTTGCAAAAGAGTTGATAATTCGCGCTTATCTCCGTATAACAGAGTAAGCTGTGCTTTAATGCTTGGCCAATCCAGTGGAATCCCATGAGATGCTAACATATCGCCAGGCTAACCAACGATCTTATTACGAATTTCTTGAAGCCACAATTGGTAGTGGTTCAGGATTCGTTCTACTGATTGAGTCCAAGTGCTCAACTGATGAGCACTGCCCGAGTATTGCGGGAGGCCTTTTATAATGTCAGGCACTGTGCCGCACGAGAAATCATTTTTTATCTCGGGTGTGGTATCGTGCAGTTCTGGCGTCTCAGCCATCTGAATTTGTAATTGAGCAATTTATTGCTCGCGATTCTCCAGCTTCTGCAGCACTCCTTGCAACTGTGCTTGCATTTGGGAGACTTGATTTTGCCCCTGATGGGTTAAATGAGAAAGCTGCTGTTCTTTCTCATGCAGTTTTTGAGCAAGAACATTCAGTTCCCGCTGAATTGTTCCATTTGCATTTCCGACATGTTTCTGTTGTCGTCGAATTTATTCATGCGTTTCATAAGCACGTAAACTTTTTTATGTTAATCTTAACTTCGTCAATCCATTCAAATTATTTTAAAACCTTTCGTTAATTTATCGTTCGCGACGCACTTTATTTGGTACGGTAGAGAACTTCTTAATTTATTTTAATCGCGGCACTATATTTCTTCGTACGTTAAAACTTCCTCGGGATATTAAATTCTTAATTTATAGTAGCGGAGATCGACCGGAATAATCGTTACAGAGTTGGGATGGTATTTACGGCACTGCATTTTTTTCCTAAAAATACGATAAACTTTTTAATTGCTTGTTATAGCAACACTATATTTTTATACGTTTAACCTTTTTATTAATAACTTGCATTCACGACACTAATTTCTTTGTTTTAACTTTTAATATTCAGAAACTTAAACTACGCTTACCTTATAATTACCGATATTCTCTTGCTTTCTGGTTCGGCATATTTTTAACACTCCAACACAAATCACAATTGATTGATACTCCAACATGGAGCAATTGATACGTATGAAAATTACCAGTGTTTGCTCAATCTGTTTGAAAAATTAGAAAAAAACACAGACGTATTTGCGTCTCACAAAAACAGGGAGGGGTCCAGAGGGGTGGCACCTTTACCAAAACTTAGAGCAACTATTCCCCTTGAATAAAAGTTCAAGTTTTCCCAAATCGGCCGTTCCAGTGCTGAGAACGAGCATTTTGAGAAATAAGTGCCGTCCCGGGTCTTTACGGGTTAAAGTTAGTTGCGTTGTTAACTATATATATATTTATATATATATATATATATATATATATATATATATATATATATATATATATATATATATATATATATATATATATATATATATATATATATATTATATATATATATATATATATATATATATATATATATATATATATATATATATATATATATATATATATATATATATGTATATATATATATATATATATATATATATATATATATATATATATATATATATATATATATATATTTATATATATATATATATATATATATATATATATATATTTATATATATATATATATATATATATATATATATATATATATATATATATATATATATATATATATATATATATATATATATTTATATATATATATATATATATATATATATATATATATACTAACTAACCTGGAGACTGGCCGTTAGCTAACACTGGCGTGTCGGTGGTCAACCTGTCGCCTGTTTTGCAATTCTAAAACTATTTGAGAGGCGGCTGTACAAACCGCCCTCCAAATGTTTGGGTCTTTACACATCCTCCGAACTAGGTTGTCCGGAGTGGTGTCTGGCCCGCTCACTACCATCATGTCGCTCCGCGCATGCACAAAACGAGGGCACACGAAGAAGACATGCTCAGCAGTTTCTTCCGCATCCGCACACTCGGGACACATGGGGGACCCCGCATGCCCGAATCTGTGTAGATACTGCCTGAAGCAACCATGACCTGACAGAATCTGTGTCAAGTGGAAGTTAACTTCTCCATGGCGCCTCCCGACCCATCCGGATACGTCCGGAATAAGTCGATGCGTCCATCTACCCTTTGCGGAATTGGACCATTCCTGCTGCCATCTGATCATCGAGAATGACCTTCTGGTGCCTCGTATACCCCTTGTGTCACGTTGATCGAAGCATTCTACGTCCTCCTTAATGGCTATGCTGATAGGCATCATGCCGGACAGGACGCAGATTGCGTCGTATGACACTGTACGGTACGCGCTCACAACCCTCAGGCACATGAGCCTGTAGGTACTTTCCAGTTTTCGACGATGACTGTTGGTACCTAACGCTTTGGACCACGCTGGCCCACCATACCTAAGTATGGACGAAACCACGCTGGCAAGAAGTTTACGCTTGCTGCCATATACCGCTGAGCTATTGGACATCATTCGAGATAGTCCTGCAGCGGCCGTTGAAGCCCTCTTACAGGCATAGTCGACGTGACTCTTAAATGTGAGCTTATCGTCAACCATAACCCCAAAGAGCTTCAAGGAACGCCTTGAGGTAATGGTGCAGTCACCGACTCTGACCACCGCCTGTTGCTCTAATTTGCGGTTGTTCACAACCGTAACCTCCGTTTTATGGTGCGCTAACTCCAGTTTCCTAGAGTGCATCCAGTCTTCGACCTTGCGTATGCAGTGCGCGGCCGTCAACTCGACCTCTTCGATCGACTCGCCGTAGACCTCTAGCGTGATTTCGTCTGCGAAACCGACGATCACAACCCCTACAGGGAACTTTGGTTTTAACACCCCGTCATACATGACATTCCACAACACCGGGCCCAGGATGGAACCTTGCGGTACCCCTGCGGTGATTGGGACGCACTTCTGACCGTGTTCCGTGTTCCGTGTTGTAAACTAGTACCCGATTCTGGAAATAATTTTCCAAAATCTTGTACAACGACACCGGTACGTGGATGCTCCTAAGCGCGAGCGCTATGGAGTCCCAACTGGCGCTATTGAATGCATTCTTCACGTCAAGCGTGACGATTGCGCAATAGCGAATGCCCCAACTCTTACGCTGGAGTGCTACCTCTGCCGTCTTGGTGACAGAGAGAATAGCATCCAGCGTGGATCTACCTTTCCGGAAGCCGAACTGGTTACTTGCCAGACCGTTTACACCCTCTGTGTACTTCACCAGTCTGTTGAGGATAATCCTCTCAAGCACCTTGCCCGTAGTGTCCAGCAGACAGATAGGTCTGTATGCCGATGGGTCCCCTGGCGGTTTCCCAGCCTTCGGCAACAGCACCAATCTCTGTCGCTTCCACCTGTCCGGAAAGAGGCAGTCATCCAGACACTTCTGCATGACTGCTCGAAATAGATCAGGGGCCACTTTCATGGCCGTCCTGATGGCCAAGTTCGGGATTCCATCCGGTCCCGGTGCCTTGCTCACCTTTAGGGAGTTGGCGATCACGATGAGTTTCTCATTCGTAACCCTTACCTCCTCCACAACCTCTGCACGGCTGCCGTCTCTCACGGATTGGATGCCCGGCAGGTTGGCCGACCATCCCTGGTCTGTGTCTGAGATACTGGAACGTCGGACGTGAGACTCAGCAACCGGAGGCCAAGGATTTGGCTCGTGTCGTGGAAAGAGTCCCTCGATGATGTATGCTCAGGGGACATACTGACCAGCCAACCTAAGTTTGGCTGTCTTCAGGGCCAGAGTTGCATCGGCCGATGCAAGCCGGAAAGTGGCCACCTGGGTCCCCGCTGGACCTTTTCGGAGGCGAATTACCTCCGTGGCTACTTCCACTCCGCACTTCTCCTTGAGGGCCTGTGCAATATCGCACCTCTCGGTGATTTCATCCAGGTTTTTGAGCTGGAGAGTCACCTCTGAGGTGAGTGCCCGAATTTGCACATCTTTCCCGAGGACCTGCTCGGCTACCGTCTTGTAGGCAGCGCCCTTGTTTTTAGCATCCTTACGGAGCTCAAGGATCATCTCGCCGGTGCGAGAACGACGGATGGTCCGCACATCCGCTCCCAGATCCTTGAGCTGGGTTTCGCCTCTCATTTTCTTCAAGACTTCGGAGTACTTGGACCCCTCCGTCTTGAGTATGAGGGCGTCGCCCCTGCTTCGCGCCTTCTTTCCCATTTTTGGACGATTTGTCGCCTTCTCGTCGTTGCGCTTGCTGTCTTTTTGGCGCTTCCTTCCTCCCACGGTAACCCAAGGGTTTCCCGTAGCTGCCACTTCGGCAGACTTTTCGGCGGACTTGGAGGCCGTTGGTGTGCTATCTCGCGGGCTTAGCACAACCAACCGTTTCTTGCTGTTCTCGAGGGCTTCCCCCGGAGACTGCCTTGCTCTTTTTGCGGCTTACCCGGAGGCGCAAACCGTTGCAAACGTGCAGGTGTCGATTGGACCGACTTCGTCGCCCTTCCGGTCACCTCCGTTGCATTCTTCTCTGCAGCCACCGCTCTTGCCTTGAGCTCGGCGTGCTCCTTCTTCGCAGCATCGACGGAGGACCGAAGCATGTAGAGAGCCTGCTTCAGGTACTTCGTCGCGTTGGTGCGACCTTTCGCAAACTCGATTATGGCATCGAGCTGCTCCGACACCGCTACTACCTTCGGTAGCGTGTCTCGCTGTCTTCCGACCGCCTTTATCAACAGTGGACCAGCCACTGCGATGTCTTGCGTCGATCCGGTAGGCGTACTGCCTTTGCGTCTTCGCAGGCGTCCCTTTACTGCATCGTCTCCGCCTTTCTCGGCGGAGACCTCTGGATGCCTCCTTGTTCAAACGGGTTTTTCAACCCATCTGCGCCCATTTGTTGATTTCTATTTTCATTTAAATCCATTTTTGTTTAGTGGGTCCCCCCTTCCAGCCGCTATCCTTATCCATACTGGAGTGGTCGCCTATCTGGTCCCATGGTAGTCTATGCCGAAGCAGTGAGGCCATGGCTAGGGGCGGCTGCCCATAGCGCCTTATGAGCAACTATGACACCCCGACCGGCGCAAGTCAGGAAAGGACATCTGATCCCACTCCTGCCCGGTTCCACCGGGCAATGAATTTGGAACGTACTGGAGGCCTGCCAGGTTTTACGGGACGGAGACCCTGCACCGGTTGTTGTCTCGCCGTTTCAAGCCGTTGTCCACACGACCTTACTAAGGGAGCTCGGCGCAGGTGCCAGCCCAGAATCGTGGTACGAAAACGAAATCCGACGCTTATCATATGGCGTTGCGACCAGTTACCGTAATTGGGAACTTACTGGCATCAATCCCAATGGGCGAATTAGTGCATTTGGGTGGTGGAGCGGCACTATTCGCTCCGTCAGAGCTGCTTCCGGATATTGTGGCTTTTGTGAGAATTCGGCGGCCAATGCCTGAGTCTCACCACAACCTAGGCTAGCTCTCGCTGATGGTCCGGGACTGTGTTCTTGCAGTTAGCACTTCCGTGGCCTACGGTAATCGCCAAATACCGACCCGTGTGGCATACAGCTCTGCCAGATATATATATATATATATATATATATATATATATATATATATATATAATTATATATATATATATATATATATATATATATCTATATATATATATATATATATATATATATATATATATATATATATATATATATATATATATATATATATATATATATATATATAATAATATATGTATATCGTCACGTTGGACGTGAAAAATGCGTTCAATAGTGTTAGCTGGGATTCCATAGCCCACTCGCTTCGGAAACTAGACATTCCGGTGTCTTTGTACAGGATTCTGGAAAATTATTTCCAGAATCGTGTGCTAGTTTACAGCACAGACGAGGGTCAAAAATGTGTCCCCAATTACCGCAGGGGTTCCACACGGTTCCATCCTGGGCCCGGTACTGTGGAATATCATGTACGATGAGTGCTGAAACTAAAGCTCCCCCAGGGGTTGTGATCGTTGGATTTGCGGACGACATCACACTGGAGGTCTACGGCGAGTCGATCGAGGAGGTTGAGTTGACGGCTTCGCACTCTATAAGCGTCGTCGAGGACTGGATGCGCTCCAAAAAACTGGAGCTGGCGCATCATAAGACGGAGATTTCAGTTGTCAATAACCGCAAGTCGAAGCAACAGGCGTTGATCAGTGTCGGAATTGCACCATCGCCTCTAAGCGCTCCCTGAAGCTGCTGGGGGTGATGATCGATGAAAGCTTGCCTTCGGGAGCCATGTCGATATGCCTGTAAGAGGGCTTCAATGGCTTTTGCAGCATTATCTCGCATGATGTCCAATAGCTCAGCAGTGTACGGCAGCAAGCGAAACTTCTAGCTAGCGTGACTTCGTCCATACTGAGATACGGCGGGCCAGTGTGGTCCAAAGCACTAGGTACTAGTAAACATCGGAGTAAGTTGGAAAGTACCTGCAGGCTCATGTGCCTGAGGGTTGCGAGCGCGTATCGAACTGTGTCATACGACGCAATCTGCGTCCTGTCCGGCATGATGCCTATCAGCATAGCCATTAAGAAGGACGTAGAATGCTTCGATCAATGTGACACAAGGGGCATACGAGGTACCAGAAGATCATTCTCGATGATCAGATGGCAGCAGGAGTGGTCCAATTCCGCGAAGGGTAGATGGACGCATCGACTTATTCCGGATGTATCCGGATGGTCGGGAGGCGCCATGGAGAAGTGAACTTCCATCTGACACAGATTCTGTCAGGCCATGGTTGCTTCAGGCAGTATCTACACAGATTCGGGCATGCGGGGTCCCCCATGTGTCCCGAGTGCGCAGAAGCGGAAGAGACTGCTGAGCATGTCTTCTTCGTGTGCCCTCGTTTTGTGCATGCGCGGAGCGACATGATGGTAGTGAGCGGGCCAGACACCACTCCGGACAACCTAGTTCGGAGGATGTGTAAAGACCCAAACATTTGGAGGGCGGTTTGTACAGTCACCTCTCAATAGTTTTGGAATTGCAAAACAGGCGACAGGTTGACCACCGACACGCCAATGTTAGCTAACGGCCAGTCTCCAGGTTAGTTAGCTAGTTAGCAAAAAGCCCTAAAGAACCAAGAGGGTGCAACAGAGCACAAAAGCCGCTCCCCGAAGCAATACCAAGCGGTGGTCCCGGGGAGTATTATGGGCTGGAGACTGAAGGGGTTTTCGTGGGTCCGGTCACTGATTCAAACCAACCCCACACTCCCTGAGGTTGGTCACCTTAGGGGTTTGGATGCAAATTTCCCCTTCACCTGAAAAAAAAAATATATATATAGATATATATATTTATATATATATATATATATATATATATATATATATATATATATATATATATATATATATATATATATATATATATATATATATATATATATATATATATATATATATAATATATATATATATATATATATATATATATATCTACTTACCCTTAACAATCAGACAAGAGCCGTGGTGGCTCGTGCTGTATTAAGAATTTGACGCCATATTGCTCGGTTTTGGGCTGTGTTTCGCCAGTTCCCCAGGCGTCTCATAACCCGCAAGTCTCCTTCGATCTGGTCGAGCCATCGTGCACAGTTTAGTTCTGTTTAGCAACTCCAATCGTGTAGTCGTAGCTTTTGTCAAAATGTGAACACACCAAGCTCGATTGTAACTGGCGCCCGAAGTCGCGACCTTGTCTGGCAATAGTATAACTCACATTGTGACAAGCGATTCCCAGCGTCAAAAACGGATAAGTCCGGTTCCAGCGCCATCTCCGAACAGGCTCGAGGACTTGCGACTTAATCCTGCGACGGAGTCCGCCAGGAGAGACACCCAGGCTACCCAACAATTAGTTTTTGGAATCTAACGGCTGCCACCGGCGACGGAAGTATCGTCAAACGAAATCATCCGATCGTTTCCACAGGGTTTACGGAGTCTAATCGCTGCCCCGACAGGAGACGATCCTAGTATTATTGTAAGTAAAAATTATAAAAAACGATAAAAGTGAATAAAAACCGGCATGAAGTATTAGATATTAAGTCTCAGTGAATGTGTTAGACTGTAAGAAAAGTGTTATTCAAAAATTGAGCAATTAGTGCAGCTTTTTGGAAATTAAAAAATTGCAAATACTAACCCAAATCCAAACACAAATCCTAACCCAGAGCCAACTCCAAACTACTGAAGATTTGCAATGGATACAAGACTTAATTTCCATGAACGTGGCAGTATTCCTGCAATACGGATTTACCCGAATATACGAAAAATCCTCGCAATCTCGCGCAATGGATCCTCAATGTCCAGGATATTTTGGAACTTTTTGATGATGGCAATGATACTTTTGCCTATCATCTCATAATTAAAACCATCCCCAGAAAAATAAAGAACGCGGCGAACGACGTGCTCGTAACGAATAATATTCCCGTTGAATAGGAAACCATCAAGGAATGCCTACGATTATATTACGCGGATAAGCGCGATTTAATGACTTTGGACAGTCAATTGAAAGGCATGTCCAAAGCAAATTTGAATCAATAGAAACGCACTATAGCCGAATCACCAAGATGGTGACTCTCATCAGCTCAGCGATAAATTTGAATGATGATTGGCGTG